>NW_024095982.1:87188-284753 GCF_016699485.2 Gallus gallus
ACAGCAAGCATTTTCTCTTAGGAAATTTTTACCCCCCTAAAACACACATTTTTACCATAAAAATACCATTTTTCGCACTAGAATCACGTATGTTCACTTCAAAAATACCGCATTTCACCCCAAAATACCACGCATTTTTCCTCCCAAAATAATACCACTTTTTAAATAGAATCACGCGTTTTCTCCTCGAAAATACCACTTTCACCCCAAAATCACGCATTTTCTCTCCAAAAATACCACCTTTCTCTCGAAAATCACGCATTTTCACCCCGAAAATAGCAATTCTCCCTTGAAAATTCCCACAATTTCTTCCCCGAAAAATACCACTTTTTGCTGGAAGATAATGCCTTTCAACCCAAATACACCACGTTTCACCCAAAAATCACGCTTTTTCACGCCAAAAATACCACATTTCACCCCAAAAAGAACACATTTTCTTCCGAAAAATAACCACATTTCAAAGCAAAATCACGCATTTTTCTTCCAAAATTCTACCTTTCAAAGGAAAATCACGCATTTTTTACCCAAAAATACCAGTATTTTGCCTGGAAATCACGCATTTACACCTCAAAAAACGTCACTTTTCACCCAAAAAGCAAGCATTTTCTCTTAGAAAATTTTACCCCAAAACACACATTTTTACCATAAAAATACCATTTTTCGCACTAGAATCACATACGTTCACTTCAAAAATACCGCATTTCACCCCAAAATGACACTTTTTTCGCCCCAAAATACCAATCTTTAAATAGATATCACGCGTTTTCTCCTCGAAAATACTACCTTTCACCCCAAAATCACGCATTTTCTCTCCGAAAATACACCACGTTTCACCCGAAAATTACGCATTTTTCTGCGCGAAGCAACCCCATTTCACCCAAGAACCACGCATTTTTTTTCCCGAAAATTCTACGTTTCAAAGGAAAATCACACATTTTCTCCCTGAACATATTACCTTTCACCCTAAAATCACGCGTTTTCTGCCTGAAGGAACCCCATTTCACACGAATATCACGCATTGTCTACTGGAAAATACCACTTTTCTAACGAAAATCACGCATTGTTCGTCCGGAAACACAAGTTTTTTTCCCGAATATCACGCATTTTCTCCCCGAAAAAATGCACCTCTGTCCAAAAAGTCACGCATCTTGTACCCGAAAATACCACTTTTCTCCTGAAAATCCCGCATTTACACCCCAGAAATGCCTCTTTTCGCGCGAAAAGCATTTCCTTCGGGAAAATCACGCTTTTCAACCAAAAAACACGTGTTTTTCTCCTTGAAAATACCATCTTTCGCCTGAGAATCACGCATGTTCACTTGGAAAATACCCCATTTCCCCAGAAAATCTTGCGCTGTCTCCCCGAAAATACCCTGAGCGCAAGTCCGCGCATGCGCAGTGTGATCGCAAATCCTCGCATACGCGGTGCTCCCCCCGTGAGAATTCTCTTCGAAAAAAGCTTTTGCCTGGAAGTCACGCATTTTCTACCCAAAAATACCAAGATTTTGCCCGGAAATCACGCATTACACCTCAAAAACGTCACTTTTCACCCAAAAAGCAAGCATTTTCTCTTAGGAAATTTTACCCCCTAAACCACACATTTTTACCATAAAAATACCATTTTTTCGCACTAGAATCACGTATGTTCACTTCAAAAATACCGCATTTCACCCAAAAACCACGCATTTTCCTCCCAAAAATACCACTTTTTAAATAGAAATCACGCGTTTTTCTCCTACGAAAATACCACCTTTCACCCCAAAATCACGCATTTTCTCTCCAAAAAATACCACCTTTCTCTCGAAAATCACGCTATTTTCACCCCGAAAATAGCAATTCTCCCTTGAAAATTCCCACAATTTCTTCCCGAAAATACCACTTTTTGCTGGAAGATAATGCCTTTCAACCCCAAATACACCACGTTTCACCCAAAAATCACGCTTTTTCACGCCAAAAATACCACATTTCACCCCAAAAAGAACACATTTTCTTCCGAAAATACCACATTTCAAAGCAAAATCACGCATTTTCTTCCAAAAATTCTACCTTTCAAAGGAAAATCACGCATTTTTTACCCAAAAATACCAGTATTTTGCCTGGAAATCACGCATTTACACCTCAAAAAACGTCACTTTTCACCCAAAAAGCAAGCATTTTCTCTTAGAAAATTTACCGCCAAAAACACACATTTTTATACCATAAAAAATACCATTTTTTCGCACTAGAATCACATACGTTCACTTCAAAAATACCGCATTTCACCCCAAAATGACACTTTTCGCCCCAAAATACCAATCTTTAAATAGATATCACGCGTTTTCTCCTCGAAAATACTACCTTTCACCCCAAAATCACGCTTTTCCTCTCGCGAGAAATACACCACGTTTCACCCGAAAATTACGCATTTTCTGCGCGAAGCAACCCCATTTCACCCAAGAACCCACTGCATTTTTTTCCCGAAAATTCTACGTTTCAAAAGGAAAATCACACATTTTCTCCCTGAACATATTACCTTCACCCTAAAATCACGCGTTTTCTGCCTGAGGAACCCCATTTCACACGAATATCACGCATTGTCTACTGGAAAATACCACTTTTCTAACGAAAATCACGCATTGTTCGTCCGGAAACACAAGTTTTTTCCCGAATATCACGCATTTTCTCCCGAAAAATGCACCTCTGTCCAAAAGTCACGCATCTTGTACCCGAAAATACCACTTTTCTCCTGAGAATGCCCGCATTTACACACCCAGAAAATGCCTCTTTTCGCGCGAAAAGCATTTCCTTCGGGAAAATCACGCTTTTCCAACCAAAAAACACGTGTTTTCTCTCTTGAAAATACCATCTTTCGCCTGAGAATCACGCATGTTCACTTGGAAAATACCCCATTTCCCCAGAAAAATCTTGCGCAGTCTCCCCGAAAATACCCTGAGCGCAAGTCCGCGCATGCGCAGTGTGATCGCAAATCCTCGCATACGCGGTGCTCCCCCCGTGAGAATTCTCTTCGAAAAAAAGCTTTTGCCTGGAAGTCACGCATTTTCTACCCAAAAAATACAAGATTTTGCCCGGAAATCACGCATTTACACCTCAAAAACGTCACTTTCACCCAAAAAGCAAGCATTTTCTCTTAGGAAATTTTAACCCCCTAAACACACATTTTTACCATAAAAAATACCATTTTTCGCACTAGAATCACGTATTTCACTTCAAAAATACCGCATTTCACACCAAAAACCACGCATTTTCCTCCCAAAAATACCACTTTTTAAATAGAAAATCACGCGTTTTCTCCTCGAAATACCACCTTTCACCCCAAAATCACGCATTTTCTCTCCAAAAATACACCTTTCTCATCGAAAAATCACGCATTTTCCACCCCGAAAATAGCAATTCTCCCTTGAAAATTCCCACAATTTCTTCCCGAAAATACCACTTTTTGCTGTGAAGATAATGCCTTCAACCCCAATACACCACGTTTCACCCAAAAATCACGCTTTTTCACGCCAAAAATACCACATTTCACCCCAAAAGAAACACATTTTCTTCCGAAAATACCACATTTCAAAGCAAAATCACGCATTTTCTTCCAAAAATTCTACCTTTCAAAGGAAAATCACGCATTTTTTACCCAAAAATACCAGTATTTTGCCTGGAAATCACGCATTTACACCTCAAAAAACGTCACTTTTCACCCAAAAAGCAAGCATTTTCTCTTAGAAAATTTACCCCAAAAACACACATTTTTACCATAAAAATACCATTTTTCGCACTAGAATCACATACGTTCACTTCAAAAATACCGCATTTCACCCCAAAATGACACTTTTTCGCCCCAAAATACCAATCTTTAAATAGATATCACGCGTTTTCTCCTCGAAAATACTACCTTTCACCCCAAAATCACGCATTTTCTCTCCGAAAATACACCACGTTTCACCCGAAAATTACGCATTTTCTGCGCGAAGCAACCCCATTTCACCCAAGAACCACGCATTTTTTTCCCGAAAATTCTACGTTTCAAAGGAAAATCACACATTTTCTCCCTGAACATATTACCTTTCACCCTAAAATCACGCGTTTTCTGCCTGAAGGAACCCCATTTCACACGAATATCACGCATTGTCTACTGGAAAATACCACTTTTCTAACGAAAATCACGCATTGTTCGTCCGGAAACACAAGTTTTTTCCCGAATATCACGCATTTTCTCCCCGAAAAAATGCACCTCTGTCCAAAAGTCACGCATCTTGTACCCGAAAATACCACTTTTCTCCTGAGAATCCCGCATTTACACCCCAGAAATGCCTCTTTTCGCGCGAAAAGCATTTCCTTCGGGAAAATCACGCTTTTCAACCAAAAAACACGTGTTTTCTCCTTGAAAATACCATCTTTCGCCTGAGAATCACGCATGTTCACTTGGAAAATACCCCATTTCCCCAGAAAATCTTGCGCTGTCTCCCCGAAAATACCCTGAGCGCAAGTCCGCGCATGCGCAGTGTGATCGCAAATCCTCGCATACGCGGTGCTCCCCCCGTGAGAATTCTCTTCGAAAAAAGCTTTTGCCTGGAAGTCACGCATTTTCTACCCAAAAATACCAAGATTTTGCCGGAAATCACGCATTTACACCTCAAAAACGTCACTTTTCACCCAAAAAGCAAGCATTTTCTCTTAGGAAATTTTACCCCCTAAACACACATTTTTACCATAAAAATACCATTTTTCGCACTAGAATCACGTATGTTCACTTCAAAAATACCGCATTTCACCCAAAAACCACGCATTTTCCTCCCAAAAATACCACTTTTTAAATAGAAATCACGCGTTTTCTCCTCGAAAATACCACCTTTCACCCCAAAATCACGCATTTTCTCTCCAAAAATACCACCTTTCTCTCGAAAATCACGCATTTTCACCCCGAAAATAGCAATTCTCCCTTGAAAATTCCCACAATTTCTTCCCGAAAATACCACTTTTCGCTGGAAGATAATGCCTTTCAACCCCAAATACACCACGTTTCACCCAAAAATCACGCTTTTTCACGCCAAAAATACCACATTTCACCCCAAAAGAACACATTTTCTTCCGAAAATACCACATTTCAAAGCAAAATCACGCATTTTCTTCCAAAAATTCTACCTTTCAAAGGAAAATCACGCATTTTTACCCAAAAATACCAGTATTTGTGCCTGGAAATCACGCATTTACACCTCAAAAACGTCACTTTTCACCCAAAAAGCAAGCATTTTCTCTTAGAAAATTTTACCCCAAAAACACACATTTTACCATAAAAATACCATTTTTCGCACTAGAATCACATACGTTCACTTCAAAAATACCGCATTTCACCCCAAAATGACACTTTTTCGCCCCAAAATACCAATCTTTAAATAGATATCACGCGTTTTCTCCTCGAAAATACTACCTTTCACCCCAAAATCACGCATTTTCTCTCCGAAAATACACCACGTTTCACCCGAAAATTACGCATTTTCTGCGCGAAGCAACCCCATTTCACCAAGAACCACGCATTTTTTTCCCGAAAATTCTACGTTTCAAAGGAAAATCACACATTTTCTCCCTGAACATATTACCTTTCACCCTAAAATCACGCGTTTTCTGCCTGAAGGAACCCCATTTCACACGAATATCACGCATTGTCTACTGGAAAATACCACTTTTCTAACGAAAATCACGCATTGTTCGTCCGGAAACACAAGTTTTTTCCCGAATATCACGCATTTTCTCCCCGAAAAAATGCACCTCTGTCCAAAAGTCACGCATCTTGTACCCGAAAATACCACTTTTCTCCTGAGAATCCCGCATTTACACCCCAGAAATGCCTCTTTTCGCGCGAAAAGCATTTCCTTCGGGAAAATCACGCTTTTCAACCAAAAAACACGTGTTTTCTCCTTGAAAATACCATCTTTCGCCTGAGAATCACGCATGTTCACTTGGAAAATACCCCATTTCCCAGAAAATCTTGCGCTGTCTCCCCGAAAATACCCTGAGCGCAAGTCCGCGCATGCGCAGTGTGATCGCAAATCCTCGCATACGCGGTGCTCCCCCGTGAGAATTCTCTTCGAAAAAAGCTTTTGCCTGGAAGTCACGCATTTTCTACCCAAAAATACCAAGATTTTGCCCGGAAATCACGCATTTACACCTCAAAAACGTCACTTTTCACCCAAAAAGCAAGCATTTTCTCTTAGGAAATTTTACCCCCTAAACACACATTTTTACCATAAAAATACCATTTTTCGCACTAGAATCACGTATGTTCACTTCAAAAATACCGCATTTCACCCAAAAACCACGCATTTTCCTCCAAAAATACCACTTTTTAAATAGAAATCACGCGTTTTCTCCTCGAAAATACCACCTTTCACCCCAAAATCACGCATTTTCTCTCCAAAAATACCACCTTTCTCTCGAAAATCACGCATTTTCACCCCGAAAATAGCAATTCTCCCTTGAAAATTCCCACAATTTCTTCCCGAAAATACCACTTTTCGCTGGAAGATAATGCCTTTCAACCCCAAATACACCACGTTTCACCAAAAATCACGCTTTTTCACGCCAAAAATACCACATTCACCCAAAAGAACACATTTTCTTCCGAAAATACCACATTTCAAAGCAAAATCACGCATTTTCTTCCAAAAATTCTACCTTTCAAAGGAAAATCACGCATTTTTTACCCAAAAATACCAGTATTTTGCCTGGAAATCACGCATTTACACCTCAAAAACGTCACTTTTCACCCAAAAAGCAAGCATTTTCTCTTAGAAAATTTTACCCAAAAACACACATTTTTACCATAAAAATACCATTTTTCGCACTAGAATCACATACGTTCACTTCAAAAATACCGCATTTCACCCCAAAATGACACTTTTTCGCCCCAAAATACCAATCTTTAAATAGATATCACGCGTTTTCTCCTCGAAAATACTACCTTTCACCCCAAAATCACGCATTTTCTCTCCGAAAATACACCACGTTTCACCCGAAAATTACGCATTTTCTGCGCGAAGCAACCCCATTTCACCCAAGAACCACGCATTTTTTTCCCGAAAATTCTACGTTTCAAAGGAAAATCACACATTTTCTCCCTGAACATATTACCTTTCACCCTAAAATCACGCGTTTTCTGCCTGAAGGAACCCCATTTCACACGAATATCACGCATTGTCTACTGGAAAATACCACTTTTCTAACGAAAATCACGCATTGTTCGTCCGGAAACACAAGTTTTTCCCGAATATCACGCATTTCTCCCCGAAAAAATGCACCTCTGTCCAAAAGTCACGCATCTTGTACCCGAAAATACCACTTTTCTCCTGAGAATCCCGCATTTACACCCCAGAAATGCCTCTTTCGCGCGAAAAGCATTTCCTTCGGGAAAATCACGCTTTTCAACCAAAAAACACGTGTTTTCTCCTTGAAAATACCATCTTTCGCCTGAGAATCACGCATGTTCACTTGGAAAATACCCCATTTCCCCAGAAAATCTTGCGCTGTCTCCCCGAAAATACCCTGAGCGCAAGTCCGCGCATGCGCAGTGTGATCGCAAATCCTCGCATACGCGGTGCTCCCCCCGTGAGAATTCTCTTCGAAAAAAGCTTTTGCCTGGAAGTCACGCATTTTCTACCCAAAAATACCAAGATTTTGCCCGGAAATCACGCATTTACACCTCAAAAACGTCACTTTTCACCCAAAAAGCAAGCATTTTCTCTTAGGAAATTTTACCCCCTAAACACACATTTTTACCATAAAAATACCATTTTTCGCACTAGAATCACGTATGTTCACTTCAAAAATACCGCATTTCACCCAAAACCACGCATTTTCCTCCCAAAAATACCACTTTTTAAATAGAAATCACGCGTTTTCTCCTCGAAAATACCACCTTTCACCCCAAAATCACGCATTTTCTCTCCAAAAATACCACCTTTCTCTCGAAAATCACGCATTTTCACCCCGAAAATAGCAATTCTCCCTTGAAAATTCCCACAATTTCTTCCCGAAAATACCACTTTTCGCTGGAAGATAATGCCTTTCAACCCCAAATACACCACGTTTCACCCAAAAATCACGCTTTTTCACGCCAAAAATACCACATTTCACCCCAAAAGAACACATTTTCTTCCGAAAATACCACATTTCAAAGCAAAATCACGCATTTTCTTCCAAAAATTCTACCTTTCAAAGGAAAATCACGCATTTTTTACCCAAAAATACCAGTATTTTGCCTGGAAATCACGCATTTACACCTCAAAAACGTCACTTTTCACCCAAAAAGCAAGCATTTTCTCTTAGAAAATTTTACCCCAAAAACACACATTTTACCATAAAAATACCATTTTTCGCACTAGAATCACATACGTTCACTTCAAAAATACCGCATTTCACCCCAAAATGACACTTTTTCGCCCCAAAATACCAATCTTTAAATAGATATCACGCGTTTTCTCCTCGAAAATACTACCTTTCACCCCAAAATCACGCATTTTCTCTCCGAAAATACACCACGTTTCACCCGAAAATTACGCATTTTCTGCGCGAAGCAACCCCATTTCACCCAAGAACCACGCATTTTTTTCCCGAAAATTCTACGTTTCAAAGGAAAATCACACATTTTCTCCCTGAACATATTACCTTTCACCCTAAAATCACGCGTTTTCTGCCTGAAGGAACCCCATTTCACACGAATATCACGCATTGTCTACTGGAAAATACCACTTTTCTAACGAAAATCACGCATTGTTCGTCCGGAAACACAAGTTTTTTCCCGAATATCACGCATTTTCTCCCCGAAAAAATGCACCTCTGTCCAAAAGTCACGCATCTTGTACCCGAAAATACCACTTTTCTCCTGAGAATCCCGCATTTACACCCCAGAAATGCCTCTTTTCGCGCGAAAAGCATTTCCTTCGGGAAAATCACGCTTTTCAACCAAAAAACACGTGTTTTCTCCTTGAAAATACCATCTTTCGCCTGAGAATCACGCATGTTCACTTGGAAAATACCCCATTTCCCCAGAAAATCTTGCGCTGTCTCCCCGAAAATACCCTGAGCGCAAGTCCGCGCATGCGCAGTGTGATCGCAAATCCTCGCATACGCGGTGCTCCCCCCGTGAGAATTCTCTTCGAAAAAAGCTTTTGCCTGGAAGTCACGCATTTTCTACCCAAAAATACCAAGATTTTGCCCGGAAATCACGCATTTACACCTCAAAAACGTCACTTTTCACCCAAAAAGCAAGCATTTTCTCTTAGGAAATTTTACCCCCTAAACACACATTTTTACCATAAAAATACCATTTTTCGCACTAGAATCACGTATGTTCACTTCAAAAATACCGCATTTCACCCAAAAACCACGCATTTTCCTCCCAAAAATACCACTTTTTAAATAGAAATCACGCGTTTTCTCCTCGAAAATACCACCTTTCACCCCAAAATCACGCATTTTCTCTCCAAAAATACCACCTTTCTCTCGAAAATCACGCATTTTCACCCCGAAAATAGCAATTCTCCCTTGAAAATTCCCACAATTTCTTCCCGAAAATACCACTTTTCGCTGGAAGATAATGCCTTTCAACCCAAATACACCACGTTTCACCAAAAATCACGCTTTTTCACGCCAAAAATACCACATTTCACCCCAAAAGAACACATTTTCTTCCGAAAATACCACATTTCAAAGCAAAATCACGCATTTTCTTCCAAAAATTCTACCTTTCAAAGGAAAATCACGCATTTTTTACCCAAAAATACCAGTATTTTGCCTGGAAATCACGCATTTACACCTCAAAAACGTCACTTTTCACCCAAAAAGCAAGCATTTTCTCTTAGAAAATTTTACCCAAAAACACACATTTTTACCATAAAAATACCATTTTTCGCACTAGAATCACATACGTTCACTTCAAAAATACCGCATTTCACCCAAAATGACACTTTTTCGCCCCAAAATACCAATCTTTAAATAGATATCACGCGTTTTCTCCTCGAAAATACTACCTTTCACCCCAAAATCACGCATTTTCTCTCCGAAAATACACCACGTTTCACCCGAAAATTACGCATTTTCTGCGCGAAGCAACCCCATTTCACCCAAGAACCACGCATTTTTTTCCCGAAAATTCTACGTTTCAAAGGAAAATCACACATTTTCTCCCTGAACATATTACCTTTCACCCTAAAATCACGCGTTTTCTGCCTGAAGGAACCCCATTTCACACGAATATCACGCATTGTCTACTGGAAAATACCACTTTTCTAACGAAAATCACGCATTGTTCGTCCGGAAACACAAGTTTTTTCCCGAATATCACGCATTTTCTCCCCGAAAAAATGCACCTCTGTCCAAAAGTCACGCATCTTGTACCCGAAAATACCACTTTTCTCCTGAGAATCCCGCATTTACACCCCAGAAATGCCTCTTTTCGCGCGAAAAGCATTTCCTTCGGGAAAATCACGCTTTTCAACCAAAAAACACGTGTTTTCTCCTTGAAAATACCATCTTTCGCCTGAGAATCACGCATGTTCACTTGGAAAATACCCCATTTCCCAGAAAATCTTGCGCTGTCTCCCCGAAAATACCCTGAGCGCAAGTCCGCGCATGCGCAGTGTGATCGCAAATCCTCGCATACGCGGTGCTCCCCCGTGAGAATTCTCTTCGAAAAAAGCTTTTGCCTGGAAGTCACGCATTTTCTACCCAAAAATACCAAGATTTTGCCCGGAAATCACGCATTTACACCTCAAAAACGTCACTTTTCACCCAAAAAGCAAGCATTTTCTCTTAGGAAATTTTACCCCTAAACACACATTTTTACCATAAAAATACCATTTTTCGCACTAGAATCACGTATGTTCACTTCAAAAATACCGCATTTCACCCAAAACCACGCATTTTCCTCCCAAAAATACCACTTTTTAAATAGAAATCACGCGTTTTCTCCTCGAAAATACCACCTTTCACCCCAAAATCACGCATTTTCTCTCCAAAAATACCACCTTTCTCTCGAAAATCACGCATTTTCACCCCGAAAATAGCAATTCTCCCTTGAAAATTCCCACAATTTCTTCCCGAAAATACCACTTTTCGCTGGAAGATAATGCCTTTCAACCCCAAATACACCACGTTTCACCCAAAAATCACGCTTTTTCACGCCAAAAATACCACATTTCACCCAAAAGAACACATTTTCTTCCGAAAATACCACATTTCAAAGCAAAATCACGCATTTTCTTCCAAAAATTCTACCTTTCAAAGGAAAATCACGCATTTTTTACCCAAAAATACCAGTATTTTGCCTGGAAATCACGCATTTACACCTCAAAAACGTCACTTTTCACCCAAAAAGCAAGCATTTTCTCTTAGAAAATTTTACCCAAAAACACACATTTTTACCATAAAAATACCATTTTTCGCACTAGAATCACATACGTTCACTTCAAAAATACCGCATTTCACCCAAAATGACACTTTTTCGCCCCAAAATACCAATCTTTAAATAGATATCACGCGTTTTCTCCTCGAAAATACTACCTTTCACCCCAAAATCACGCATTTTCTCTCCGAAAATACACCACGTTTCACCCGAAAATTACGCATTTTCTGCGCGAAGCAACCCATTTCACCCAAGAACCACGCATTTTTTTCCCGAAAATTCTACGTTTCAAAGGAAAATCACACATTTTCTCCCTGAACATATTACCTTTCACCTAAAATCACGCGTTTTCTGCCTGAAGGAACCCATTTCACACGAATATCACGCATTGTCTACTGGAAAATACCACTTTTCTAACGAAAATCACGCATTGTTCGTCCGGAAACACAAGTTTTTTCCCGAATATCACGCATTTTCTCCCCGAAAAAATGCACCTCTGTCCAAAAGTCACGCATCTTGTACCCGAAAATACCACTTTTCTCCTGAGAATCCCGCATTTACACCCCAGAAATGCCTCTTTTCGCGCGGAAAAGCATTTCCTTCGGGAAAATCACGCTTTTCAACCAAAAAACACGTGTTTTCTCCTTGAAAATACCATCTTTCGCCTGAGAATCACGCATGTTCACTTGGAAAATACCCCATTTCCCAGAAAATCTTGCGCTGTCTCCCCGAAAATACCCTGAGCGCAAGTCCGCGCATGCGCAGTGTGATCGCAAATCCTCGCATACGCGGTGCTCCCCCCGTGAGAATTCTCTTCGAAAAAAGCTTTTGCCTGGAAGTCACGCATTTTCTACCCAAAAATACCAAGATTTTGCCCGGAAATCACGCATTTACACCTCAAAAACGTCACTTTTCACCCAAAAAGCAAGCATTTTCTCTTAGGAAATTTTACCCCTAAACACACATTTTTACCATAAAAATACCATTTTTCGCACTAGAATCACGTATGTTCACTTCAAAAATACCGCATTTCACCCAAAAACCACGCATTTTCCTCCCAAAAATACCACTTTTTAAATAGAAATCACGCGTTTTCTCCTCGAAAATACCACCTTTCACCCCAAAATCACGCATTTTCTCTCCAAAAATACCACCTTTCTCTCGAAAATCACGCATTTTCACCCCGAAAATAGCAATTCTCCCTTGAAAATTCCCACAATTTCTTCCCGAAAATACCACTTTTCGCTGGAAGATAATGCCTTTCAACCCCAAATACACCACGTTTCACCCAAAAATCACGCTTTTTCACGCCAAAAATACCACATTTCACCCCAAAAGAACACATTTTCTTCCGAAAATACCACATTTCAAAGCAAAATCACGCATTTTCTTCCAAAAATTCTACCTTTCAAAGGAAAATCACGCATTTTTTACCCAAAAATACCAGTATTTTGCCTGGAAATCACGCATTTACACCTCAAAAACGTCACTTTTCACCCAAAAAGCAAGCATTTTCTCTTAGAAAATTTTACCCCAAAAACACACATTTTTACCATAAAAATACCATTTTTCGCACTAGAATCACATACGTTCACTTCAAAAATACCGCATTTCACCCCAAAATGACACTTTTTCGCCCCAAAATACCAATCTTTAAATAGATATCACGCGTTTTCTCCTCGAAAATACTACCTTTCACCCCAAAATCACGCATTTTCTCTCCGAAAATACACCACGTTTCACCCGAAAATTACGCATTTTCTGCGCGAAGCAACCCCATTTCACCCAAGAACCACGCATTTTTTTCCCGAAAATTCTACGTTTCAAAGGAAAATCACACATTTTCTCCCTGAACATATTACCTTTCACCCTAAAATCACGCGTTTTCTGCCTGAAGGAACCCCATTTCACACGAATATCACGCATTGTCTACTGGAAAATACCACTTTTCTAACGAAAATCACGCATTGTTCGTCCGGAAACACAAGTTTTTTCCCGAATATCACGCATTTTCTCCCCGAAAAAATGCACCTCTGTCCAAAAGTCACGCATCTTGTACCCGAAAATACCACTTTTCTCCTGAGAATCCCGCATTTACACCCCAGAAATGCCTCTTTTCGCGCGAAAAGCATTTCCTTCGGGAAAATCACGCTTTTCAACCAAAAAACACGTGTTTTCTCCTTGAAAATACCATCTTTCGCCTGAGAATCACGCATGTTCACTTGGAAAATACCCCATTTCCCCAGAAAATCTTGCGCGTCTCCCCGAAAATACCCTGAGCGCAAGTCCGCGCATGCGCAGTGTGATCGCAAATCCTCGCATACGCGGTGCTCCCCCGTGAGAATTCTCTTCGAAAAAAGCTTTTGCCTGGAAGTCACGCATTTTCTACCCAAAAATACCAAGATTTTGCCCGGAAATCACGCATTTACACCTCAAAAACGTCACTTTTCACCCAAAAAGCAAGCATTTTCTCTTAGGAAATTTTACCCCCTAAACACACATTTTTACCATAAAAATACCATTTTTCGCACTAGAATCACGTATGTTCACTTCAAAAATACCGCATTTCACCCAAAAACCACGCATTTTCCTCCCAAAAATACCACTTTTTAAATAGAAATCACGCGTTTTCTCCTCGAAAATACCACCTTTCACCCAAAATCACGCATTTTCTCTCCAAAAATACCACCTTTCTCTCGAAAATCACGCATTTTCACCCGAAAATAGCAATTCTCCCTTGAAAATTCCCACAATTTCTTCCCGAAAATACCACTTTTCGCTGGAAGATAATGCCTTTCAACCCCAAATACACCACGTTTCACCCAAAAATCACGCTTTTTCACGCCAAAAATACCACATTTCACCCCAAAAGAACACATTCTTCCGAAAATACCACATTTCAAAGCAAAATCACGCATTTTCTTCCAAAAATTCTACCTTTCAAAGGAAAATCACGCATTTTTTACCCAAAAATACCAGTATTTTGCCTGGAAATCACGCATTTACACCTCAAAAACGTCACTTTTCACCCAAAAAGCAAGCATTTTCTCTTAGAAAATTTTACCCCAAAAACACACATTTTTACCATAAAAATACCATTTTTCGCACTAGAATCACATACGTTCACTTCAAAAATACCGCATTTCACCCCAAAATGACACTTTTTCGCCCCAAAATACCAATCTTTAAATAGATATCACGCGTTTTCTCCTCGAAAATACTACCTTTCACCCCAAAATCACGCATTTTCTCTCCGAAAATACACCACGTTTCACCCGAAAATTACGCATTTTCTGCGCGAAGCAACCCCATTTCACCCAAGAACCACGCATTTTTTTCCCGAAAATTCTACGTTTCAAAGGAAAATCACACATTTTCTCCCTGAACATATTACCTTTCACCCTAAAATCACGCGTTTTCTGCCTGAAGGAACCCCATTTCACACGAATATCACGCATTGTCTACTGGAAAATACCACTTTTCTAACGAAAATCACGCATTGTTCGTCCGGAAACACAAGTTTTTTCCGAATATCACGCATTTTCTCCCCGAAAAAATGCACCTCTGTCCAAAAGTCACGCATCTTGTACCCGAAAATACCACTTTTCTCCTGAGAATCCCGCATTTACACCCCAGAAATGCCTCTTTTCGCGCGAAAAGCATTTCCTTCGGGAAAATCACGCTTTTCAACCAAAAAACACGTGTTTCTCCAATGAAAAATACCATCTTTCGCCTGAGAATCACGCATGTTCACTTGGAAAATACCCCATTTCCCCAGAAAATCTTGCGCTGTCTCCCCGAAAATACCCTGAGCGCAAGTCCGCGCATGCGCAGTGTGATCGCAAATCCTCGCATACGCGGTGCTCCCCCCGTGAGAATTCTCTTCGAAAAAAGCTTTTGCCTGGAAGTCACGCATTTTCTACCCAAAAATACCAAGATTTTGCCCGGAAATCACGCATTTACACCTCAAAAACGTCACTTTTCACCCAAAAAGCAAGCATTTTCTCTTAGGAAATTTTACCCCCTAAACACACATTTTTACCATAAAAATACCATTTTTCGCACTAGAATCACGTATGTTCACTTCAAAAATACCGCATTTCACCCAAAAACCACGCATTTTCCTCCCAAAAATACCACTTTTTAAATAGAAATCACGCGTTTTCTCCTCGAAAATACCACCTTTCACCCCAAAATCACGCATTTTCTCTCCAAAAATACCACCTTTCTCTCGAAAATCACGCATTTTCACCCCGAAAATAGCAATTCTCCCTTGAAAATTCCCACAATTTCTTCCCGAAAATACCACTTTTCGCTGGAAGATAATGCCTTTCAACCCCAAATACACCACGTTTCACCCAAAAATCACGCTTTTTCACGCCAAAAATACCACATTTCACCCCAAAAGAACACATTTTCTTCCGAAAATACCACATTTCAAAGCAAAATCACGCATTTTCTTCCAAAAATTCTACCTTTCAAAGGAAAATCACGCATTTTTTACCCAAAAATACCAGTATTTTGCCTGGAAATCACGCATTTACACCTCAAAAACGTCACTTTTCACCCAAAAAGCAAGCATTTTCTCTTAGAAAATTTTACCCCAAAAACACACATTTTTACCATAAAAATACCATTTTTCGCACTAGAATCACATACGTTCACTTCAAAAATACCGCATTTCACCCCAAAATGACACTTTTTCGCCCCAAAATACCAATCTTTAAATAGATATCACGCGTTTTCTCCTCGAAAATACTACCTTTCACCCCAAAATCACGCATTTTCTCTCCGAAAATACACCACGTTTCACCCGAAAATTACGCATTTTCTGCGCGAAGCAACCCCATTTCACCAAGAACCACGCATTTTTTTCCCGAAAATTCTACGTTTCAAAGGAAAATCACACATTTTCTCCCTGAACATATTACCTTTCACCCTAAAATCACGCGTTTTCTGCCTGAAGGAACCCCATTTCACACGAATATCACGCATTGTCTACTGGAAAATACCACTTTTCTAACGAAAATCACGCATTGTTCGTCCGGAAACACAAGTTTTTTCCCGAATATCACGCATTTTCTCCCCGAAAAAATGCACCTCTGTCCAAAAGTCACGCATCTTGTACCCGAAAATACCACTTTCTCCTGAGAATCCCGCATTTACACCCCAGAAATGCCTCTTTTCGCGCGAAAAGCATTTCCTTCGGGAAAATCACGCTTTTCAACCAAAAAACACGTGTTTTCTCCTTGAAAATACCATCTTTCGCCTGAGAATCACGCATGTTCACTTGGAAAATACCCCATTTCCCCAGAAAATCTTGCGCTGTCTCCCCGAAAATACCCTGAGCGCAAGTCCGCGCATGCGCAGTGTGATCGCAAATCCTCGCATACGCGGTGCTCCCCCCGTGAGAATTCTCTTCGAAAAAAGCTTTTGCCTGGAAGTCACGCATTTTCTACCCAAAAATACCAAGATTTTGCCCGGAAATCACGCATTTACACCTCAAAAACGTCACTTTTCACCCAAAAAGCAAGCATTTTCTCTTAGGAAATTTTACCCCTAAACACACATTTTTACCATAAAAATACCATTTTTCGCACTAGAATCACGTATGTTCACTTCAAAAATACCGCATTTCACCCAAAAACCACGCATTTTCTCCCAAAAATACCACTTTTTAAATAGAAATCACGCGTTTTCTCCTCGAAAATACCACCTTTCACCCCAAAATCACGCATTTTCTCTCCAAAAATACCACCTTTCTCTCGAAAATCACGCATTTTCACCCCGAAAATAGCAATTCTCCCTTGAAAATTCCCACAATTTCTTCCCGAAAATACCACTTTTCGCTGGAAGATAATGCCTTTCAACCCCAAATACACCACGTTTCACCCAAAAATCACGCTTTTTCACGCCAAAAATACCACATTTCACCCAAAAGAACACATTTTCTTCCGAAAATACCACATTTCAAAGCAAAATCACGCATTTTCTTCCAAAAATTCTACCTTTCAAAGGAAAATCACGCATTTTTTACCCAAAAATACCAGTATTTTGCCTGGAAATCACGCATTTACACCTCAAAAACGTCACTTTTCACCCAAAAAAGCAAGCATTTTCTCTTAGAAAATTTTACCCCAAAAACACACATTTTTACCATAAAAATACCATTTTTCGCACTAGAATCACATACGTTCACTTCAAAAATACCGCATTTCACCCAAAATGACACTTTTTCGCCCCAAAATACCAATCTTTAAATAGATATCACGCGTTTTCTCCTCGAAAATACTACCTTTCACCCCAAAATCACGCATTTTCTCTCCGAAAATACACCACGTTTCACCCGAAAATTACGCATTTTCTGCGCGAAGCAACCCCATTTCACCCAAGAACCACGCATTTTTTTTCCCGAAAATTCTACGTTTCAAAGGAAAATCACACATTTTCTCCCTGAACATATTACCTTTCACCCTAAAATCACGCGTTTTCTGCCTGAAGGAACCCCATTTCACACGAATATCACGCATTGTCTACTGGAAAATACCACTTTTCTAACGAAAATCACGCATTGTTCGTCCGGAAACACAAGTTTTTTCCCGAATATCACGCATTTTCTCCCCGAAAAAATGCACCTCTGTCCAAAAGTCACGCATCTTGTACCCGAAAATACCACTTTTCTCCTGAGAATCCCGCATTTACACCCCAGAAATGCCTCTTTTCGCGCGAAAAGCATTTCCTTCGGGAAAATCACGCTTTTCAACCAAAAAACACGTGTTTTCTCCTTGAAAATACCATCTTTCGCCTGAGAATCACGCATGTTCACTTGGAAAATACCCCATTTCCCCAGAAAATCTTGCGCTGTCTCCCCGAAAATACCCTGAGCGCAAGTCCGCGCATGCGCAGTGTGATCGCAAATCCTCGCATACGCGGTGCTCCCCCGTGAGAATTCTCTTCGAAAAAAGCTTTTGCCTGGAAGTCACGCATTTTCTACCCAAAAATACCAAGATTTTGCCCGGAAATCACGCATTTACACCTCAAAAACGTCACTTTTCACCCAAAAAGCAAGCATTTTCTCTTAGGAAATTTTACCCCCTAAACACACATTTTTACCATAAAAATACCATTTTTCGCACTAGAATCACGTATGTTCACTTCAAAAATACCGCATTTCACCCAAAAACCACGCATTTTCCTCCCAAAAATACCACTTTTTAAATAGAAATCACGCGTTTTCTCCTCGAAAATACCACCTTTCACCCCAAAATCACGCATTTTCTCTCCAAAAATACCACCTTTCTCTCGAAAATCACGCATTTTCACCCGAAAATAGCAATTCTCCCTTGAAAATTCCCACAATTTCTTCCCGAAAATACCACTTTTTCGCTGGAAGATAATGCCTTTCAACCCAAATACACCACGTTTCACCCAAAAATCACGCTTTTTCACGCCAAAAATACCACATTTCACCCAAAAGAAACACATTTTCTTCCGAAAATACCACATTTCAAAGCAAAATCACGCATTTTCTTCCAAAAATTCTACCTTTCAAAGGAAAATCACGCATTTTTTACCCAAAAATACCAGTATTTTGCCTGGAAATCACGCATTTACACCTCAAAAACGTCACTTTTCACCCAAAAAGCAAGCATTTTCTCTTAGAAAATTTTACCCCAAAAACACACATTTTTACCATAAAAATACCATTTTTCGCACTAGAATCACATACGTTCACTTCAAAAATACCGCATTTCACCCAAAATGACACTTTTTCGCCCCAAAATACCAATCTTTAAATAGATATCACGCGTTTTCTCTCGAAAATACTACCTTTCACCCCAAAATCACGCATTTTCTCTCCGAAAATACACCACGTTTCACCCGAAAATTACGCATTTTCTGCGCGAAGCAACCCCATTTCACCCAAGAACCACGCATTTTTTCCCGAAAATTCTACGTTTCAAAGGAAAATCACACATTTTCTCCCTGAACATATTACCTTTCACCCTAAAATCACGCGTTTTCTGCCTGAAGGAACCCCATTTCACACGAATATCACGCATTGTCTACTGGAAAATACCACTTTTCTAACGAAAATCACGCATTGTTCGTCCGGAAACACAAGTTTTTTCCCGAATATCACGCATTTTCTCCCGAAAAAATGCACCTCTGTCCAAAAGTCACGCATCTTGTACCCGAAAATACCACTTTTCTCCTGAAATCCCGCATTTACACCCCAGAAATGCCTCTTTTCGCGCGAAAAGCATTTCCTTCGGGAAAATCACGCTTTTCAACCAAAAAACACGTGTTTTCTCCTTGAAAATACCATCTTTCGCCTGAGAATCACGCATGTTCACTTGGAAAATACCCCATTTCCCCAGAAAATCTTGCGCTGTCTCCCGAAAATACCCTGAGCGCAAGTCCGCGCATGCGCAGTGTGATCGCAAATCCTCGCATACGCGGTGCTCCCCCGTGAGAATTCTCTTCGAAAAAAGCTTTTGCCTGGAAGTCACGCATTTTCTACCCAAAAATACCAAGATTTTGCCCGGAAATCACGCATTTACACCTCAAAAACGTCACTTTTCACCCAAAAAGCAAGCATTTCTCTTAGGAAATTTTACCCCTAAACACACATTTTTACCATAAAAATACCATTTTTCGCACTAGAATCACGTATGTTCACTTCAAAAATACCGCATTTCACCCAAAAACCACGCATTTCCTCCCAAAAATACACTTTTTAAATAGAAATCACGCGTTTTCTCCTCGAAAATACCACCTTTCACCCCAAAATCACGCATTTTCTCTCCAAATACCACCTTTCTCTCGAAAATCACGCATTTTCACCCCGAAAATAGCATTCCCCTTGAAAATTCCCACAATTTCTTCCGAAAAACACTTTTCGCTGGAAGATAATGCCTTTCAACCCAAATACACACGTTCACCAAAAATCACGCTTTTTCACGCCCAAAATACCACATTTCCCCAAAGAACACATTTTCTTCCGAAAATACCACATTTCAAAGCAAAATCACGCATTTTCTTCAAAAATTCTACCTTTCAAAGGAAAATCACGCATTTTTTACCCAAAAATACCAGATTTTGCCTGGAAATCACGCATTTACACCTCAAAAACGTCACTTTTCACCCAAAAGCAAGCATTTTCTCTTAGGAAATTTTACCCCCTAAACACACATTTTTACCATAAAAATACCATTTTTCGCACTAGAATCACGTAGTTCACTTCAAAAATACCGCATTTCACCCAAAAACCACGCATTTTCCTCCCAAAAATACCACTTTTTAAATAGAAATCACGCGTTTTCTCTCGAAAATACCACCTTTCACCCAAAATCACGCATTTTCTCTCCAAAAATACCACCTTTCTCTCGAAAATCACGCATTTTCACCCCGAAAATAGCAATTCTCCTTGAAAATTCCCACAATTTCTTCCCGAAAATACCACTTTTCGCTGGAAGATAATGCCTTTCAACCCAAATACACCACGTTTCACCCAAAAATCACGCTTTTTCACGCCAAAAATACCACATTTCACCCCAAAAGAACACATTTTCTTCGAAAATACCACATTTCAAAGCAAAATCACGCATTTTCTTCCAAAAATTCTACCTTTCAAAGGAAAATCACGCATTTTTTACCCAAAAATACCAGTATTTTGCCTGGAAATCACGCATTTACACCTCAAAAACGTCACTTTTCACCCAAAAAGCAAGCATTTTCTCTTAGAAAATTTTACCCCAAAAACACACATTTTTACCATAAAAATACCATTTTTCGCACTAGAATCACATACGTTCACTTCAAAAATACCGCATTTCACCCCAAAATGACACTTTTTCGCCCCAAAATACCAATCTTTAAATAGATATCACGCGTTTTCTCCTCGAAAATACTACCTTTCACCCCAAAATCACGCATTTTCTCTCCGAAAATACACCACGTTTCACCCGAAAATTACGCATTTTCTGCGCGAAGCAACCCCATTTCACCCAAGAACCACGCATTTTTTTCCCGAAAATTCTACGTTTCAAAGGAAAATCACACATTTTCTCCCTGAACATATTACCTTTCACCCTAAAATCACGCGTTTTCTGCCTGAAGGAACCCCATTTCACACGAATATCACGCATTGTCTACTGGAAAATACCACTTTTCTAACGAAAATCACGCATTGTTCGTCCGGAAAACAAGTTTTTTCCCGAATATCACGCATTTTCTCCCCGAAAAAATGCACCTCTGTCCAAAAGTCACGCATCTTGTACCCGAAAATACCACTTTTCTCCTGAGAATCCCGCATTTACACCCCAGAAATGCCTCTTTTCGCGCGAAAAGCATTTCCTTCGGGAAAATCACGCTTTTCAACCAAAAAAACACGTGTTTTCTCCTTGAAAATACCATCTTTCGCCTGAGAATCACGCATGTTCACTTGGAAAATACCCCATTTCCCCAGAAAATCTTGCGCTGTCTCCCCGAAAATACCCTGAGCGCAAGTCCGCGCATGCGCAGTGTGATCGCAAATCCTCGCATACGCGGTGCTCCCCCCGTGAGAATTCTCTTCGAAAAAAGCTTTTGCCTGGAAGTCACGCATTTTCTACCCAAAAATACCAAGATTTTGCCCGGAAATCACGCATTTACACCTCAAAAACGTCACTTTTCACCCAAAAAGCAAGCATTTTCTCTTAGGAAATTTTACCCCCTAAACACACATTTTTACCATAAAAATACCATTTTTCGCACTAGAATCACGTATGTTCACTTCAAAAATACCGCATTTCACCCAAAAACCACGCATTTTCCTCCCAAAAATACCACTTTTTAAATAGAAATCACGCGTTTTCTCCTCGAAAATACCACCTTTCACCCCAAAATCACGCATTTTCTCTCCAAAAATACCACCTTTCTCTCGAAAATCACGCATTTTCACCCCGAAAATAGCAATTCTCCCTTGAAAATTCCCACAATTTCTTCCCGAAAATACCACTTTTGCTGGAAGATAATGCCTTTCAACCCCAAATACACCACGTTTCACCCAAAAATCACGCTTTTTCACGCCAAAAATACCACATTTCACCCCAAAAGAACACATTTTCTTCCGAAAATACCACATTTCAAAGCAAAATCACGCATTTTCTTCCAAAAATTCTACCTTTCAAAGGAAAATCACGCATTTTTTACCCAAAAATACCAGTATTTTGCCTGGAAATCACGCATTTACACCTCAAAAACGTCACTTTTCACCCAAAAAGCAAGCATTTTCTCTTAGAAAATTTTACCCCAAAAACACACATTTTTACCATAAAAATACCATTTTTCGCACTAGAATCACATACGTTCACTTCAAAAATACCGCATTTCACCCCAAAATGACACTTTTTCGCCCCAAAATACCAATCTTTAAATAGATATCACGCGTTTTCTCCTCGAAAATACTACCTTTCACCCCAAAATCACGCATTTTCTCTCCGAAAATACACCACGTTTCACCCGAAAATTACGCATTTTCTGCGCGAAGCAACCCCATTTCACCCAAGAACCACGCATTTTTTTCCCGAAAATTCTACGTTTCAAAGGAAAATCACACATTTTCTCCCTGAACATATTACCTTTCACCCTAAAATCACGCGTTTTCTGCCTGAAGGAACCCCATTTCACACGAATATCACGCATTGTCTACTGGAAAATACCACTTTTCTAACGAAAATCACGCATTGTTCGTCCGGAAACACAAGTTTTTTCCCGAATATCACGCATTTTCTCCCCGAAAAAATGCACCTCTGTCCAAAAGTCACGCATCTTGTACCCGAAAATACCACTTTTCTCCTGAGAATCCCGCATTTACACCCCAGAAATGCCTCTTTTCGCGCGAAAAGCATTTCCTTCGGGAAAATCACGCTTTTCAACCAAAAAACACGTGTTTTCTCCTTGAAAATACCATCTTTCGCCTGAGAATCACGCATGTTCACTTGGAAAATACCCCATTTCCCCAGAAAATCTTGCGCTGTCTCCCCGAAAATACCCTGAGCGCAAGTCCGCGCATGCGCAGTGTGATCGCAAATCCTCGCATACGCGGTGCTCCCCCCGTGAGAATTCTCTTCGAAAAAAGCTTTTGCCTGGAAGTCACGCATTTTCTACCCAAAAATACCAAGATTTTGCCCGGAAATCACGCATTTACACCTCAAAAACGTCACTTTTCACCCAAAAAGCAAGCATTTTCTCTTAGGAAATTTTACCCCCTAAACACACATTTTTACCATAAAAATACCATTTTTCGCACTAGAATCACGTATGTTCACTTCAAAAATACCGCATTTCACCCAAAAACCACGCATTTTCCTCCCAAAAATACCACTTTTTAAATAGAAATCACGCGTTTTCTCCTCGAAAATACCACCTTTCACCCCAAAATCACGCATTTTCTCTCCAAAAATACCACCTTTCTCTCGAAAATCACGCATTTTCACCCCGAAAATAGCAATTCTCCCTTGAAAATTCCCACAATTTCTTCCCGAAAATACCACTTTTCGCTGGAAGATAATGCCTTTCAACCCCAAATACACCACGTTTCACCCAAAAATCACGCTTTTTCACGCCAAAAATACCACATTTCACCCCAAAAGAACACATTTTCTTCCGAAAATACCACATTTCAAAGCAAAATCACGCATTTTCTTCCAAAAATTCTACCTTTCAAAGGAAAATCACGCATTTTTTACCCAAAAATACCAGTATTTTGCCTGGAAATCACGCATTTACACCTCAAAAACGTCACTTTTCACCCAAAAAGCAAGCATTTTCTCTTAGAAAATTTTACCCCAAAAACACACATTTTTACCATAAAAATACCATTTTTCGCACTAGAATCACATACGTTCACTTCAAAAATACCGCATTTCACCCCAAAATGACACTTTTTCGCCCCAAAATACCAATCTTTAAATAGATATCACGCGTTTTCTCCTCGAAAATACTACCTTTCACCCCAAAATCACGCATTTTCTCTCCGAAAATACACCACGTTTCACCCGAAAATTACGCATTTTCTGCGCGAAGCAACCCCATTTCACCCAAGAACCACGCATTTTTTTCCCGAAAATTCTACGTTTCAAAGGAAAATCACACATTTTCTCCCTGAACATATTACCTTTCACCCTAAAATCACGCGTTTTCTGCCTGAAGGAACCCCATTTCACACGAATATCACGCATTGTCTACTGGAAAATACCACTTTTCTAACGAAAATCACGCATTGTTCGTCCGGAAACACAAGTTTTTTCCCGAATATCACGCATTTTCTCCCCGAAAAAATGCACCTCTGTCCAAAAGTCACGCATCTTGTACCCGAAAATACCACTTTTCTCCTGAGAATCCCGCATTTACACCCCAGAAATGCCTCTTTTCGCGCGCGAAAAGCATTTCCTTCGGGAAAATCACGCTTTTCAACCAAAAAACACGTGTTTTCTCCTTGAAAATACCATCTTTCGCCTGAGAATCACGCATGTTCACTTGGAAAATACCCCATTTCCCCAGAAAATCTTGCGCTGTCTCCCCGAAAATACCCTGAGCGCAAGTCCGCGCATGCGCAGTGTGATCGCAAATCCTCGCATACGCGGTGCTCCCCCCGTGAGAATTCTCTTCGAAAAAAGCTTTTGCCTGGAAGTCACGCATTTTCTACCCAAAAATACCAAGATTTTGCCCGGAAATCACGCATTTACACCTCAAAAACGTCACTTTTCACCCAAAAAGCAAGCATTTTCTCTTAGGAAATTTTACCCCCTAAACACACATTTTTACCATAAAAATACCATTTTTCGCACTAGAATCACGTATGTTCACTTCAAAAATACCGCATTTCACCCAAAAACCACGCATTTTCCTCCCAAAAATACCACTTTTTAAATAGAAATCACGCGTTTTCTCCTCGAAAATACCACCTTTCACCCCAAAATCACGCATTTTCTCTCCAAAAATACCACCTTTCTCTCGAAAATCACGCATTTTCACCCCGAAAATAGCAATTCTCCCTTGAAAATTCCCACAATTTCTTCCCGAAAATACCACTTTTCGCTGGAAGATAATGCCTTTCAACCCCAAATACACCACGTTTCACCCAAAAATCACGCTTTTTCACGCCAAAAATACCACATTTCACCCCAAAAGAACACATTTTCTTCCGAAAATACCACATTTCAAAGCAAAATCACGCATTTTCTTCCAAAAATTCTACCTTTCAAAGGAAAATCACGCATTTTTTACCCAAAAATACCAGTATTTTGCCTGGAAATCACGCATTTACACCTCAAAAACGTCACTTTTCACCCAAAAAGCAAGCATTTTCTCTTAGAAAATTTTACCCCAAAAACACACATTTTTACCATAAAAATACCATTTTTCGCACTAGAATCACATACGTTCACTTCAAAAATACCGCATTTCACCCCAAAATGACACTTTTTCGCCCCAAAATACCAATCTTTAAATAGATATCACGCGTTTTCTCCTCGAAAATACTACCTTTCACCCCAAAATCACGCATTTTCTCTCCGAAAATACACCACGTTTCACCCGAAAATTACGCATTTTCTGCGCGAAGCAACCCCATTTCACCCAAGAACCACGCATTTTTTTCCCGAAAATTCTACGTTTCAAAGGAAAATCACACATTTTCTCCCTGAACATATTACCTTTCACCCTAAAATCACGCGTTTTCTGCCTGAAGGAACCCCATTTCACACGAATATCACGCATTGTCTACTGGAAAATACCACTTTTCTAACGAAAATCACGCATTGTTCGTCCGGAAACACAAGTTTTTTCCCGAATATCACGCATTTTCTCCCCGAAAAAATGCACCTCTGTCCAAAAGTCACGCATCTTGTACCCGAAAATACCACTTTTCTCCTGAAAATCCCGCATTTACACCCCAGAAATGCCTCTTTTCGCGCGAAAAGCATTTCCTTCGGGAAAATCACGCTTTTCAACCAAAAAACACGTGTTTTCTCCTTGAAAATACCATCTTTCGCCTGAGAATCACGCATGTTCACTTGGAAAATACCCCATTTCCCCAGAAAATCTTGCGCTGTCTCCCCGAAAATACCCTGAGCGCAAGTCCGCGCATGCGCAGTGTGATCGCAAATCCTCGCATACGCGGTGCTCCCCCCGTGAGAATTCTCTTCGAAAAAAGCTTTTGCCTGGAAGTCACGCATTTTCTACCCAAAAATACCAAGATTTTGCCCGGAAATCACGCATTTACACCTCAAAAACGTCACTTTTCACCCAAAAAGCAAGCATTTTCTCTTAGGAAATTTTACCCCCTAAACACACATTTTTACCATAAAAATACCATTTTTCGCACTAGAATCACGTATGTTCACTTCAAAAATACCGCATTTCACCCAAAAACCACGCATTTTCCTCCCAAAAATACCACTTTTTAAATAGAAATCACGCGTTTTCTCCTCGAAAATACCACCTTTCACCCCAAAATCACGCATTTTCTCTCCAAAAATACCACCTTTCTCTCGAAAATCACGCATTTTCACCCCGAAAATAGCAATTCTCCCTTGAAAATTCCCACAATTTCTTCCCGAAAATACCACTTTTCGCTGGAAGATAATGCCTTTCAACCCCAAATACACCACGTTTCACCCAAAAATCACGCTTTTTCACGCCAAAAATACCACATTTCACCCCAAAAGAACACATTTTCTTCCGAAAATACCACATTTCAAAGCAAAATCACGCATTTTCTTCCAAAAATTCTACCTTTCAAAGGAAAATCACGCATTTTTTACCCAAAAATACCAGTATTTTGCCTGGAAATCACGCATTTACACCTCAAAAACGTCACTTTTCACCCAAAAAGCAAGCATTTTCTCTTAGAAAATTTTACCCCAAAAACACACATTTTTACCATAAAAATACCATTTTTCGCACTAGAATCACATACGTTCACTTCAAAAATACCGCATTTCACCCCAAAATGACACTTTTTCGCCCCAAAATACCAATCTTTAAATAGATATCACGCGTTTTCTCCTCGAAAATACTACCTTTCACCCCAAAATCACGCATTTTCTCTCCGAAAATACACCACGTTTCACCCGAAAATTACGCATTTTCTGCGCGAAGCAACCCCATTTCACCCAAGAACCACGCATTTTTTTCCCGAAAATTCTACGTTTCAAAGGAAAATCACACATTTTCTCCCTGAACATATTACCTTTCACCCTAAAATCACGCGTTTTCTGCCTGAAGGAACCCCATTTCACACGAATATCACGCATTGTCTACTGGAAAATACCACTTTTCTAACGAAAATCACGCATTGTTCGTCCGGAAACACAAGTTTTTTCCCGAATATCACGCATTTTCTCCCCGAAAAAATGCACCTCTGTCCAAAAGTCACGCATCTTGTACCCGAAAATACCACTTTTCTCCTGAAAATCCCGCATTTACACCCCAGAAATGCCTCTTTTCGCGCGAAAAGCATTTCCTTCGGGAAAATCACGCTTTTCAACCAAAAAACACGTGTTTTCTCCTTGAAAATACCATCTTTCGCCTGAGAATCACGCATGTTCACTTGGAAAATACCCCATTTCCCCAGAAAATCTTGCGCTGTCTCCCCGAAAATACCCTGAGCGCAAGTCCGCGCATGCGCAGTGTGATCGCAAATCCTCGCATACGCGGTGCTCCCCCCGTGAGAATTCTCTTCGAAAAAAGCTTTTGCCTGGAAGTCACGCATTTTCTACCCAAAAATACCAAGATTTTGCCCGGAAATCACGCATTTACACCTCAAAAACGTCACTTTTCACCCAAAAAGCAAGCATTTTCTCTTAGGAAATTTTACCCCCTAAACACACATTTTTACCATAAAAATACCATTTTTCGCACTAGAATCACGTATGTTCACTTCAAAAATACCGCATTTCACCCAAAAACCACGCATTTTCCTCCCAAAAATACCACTTTTTAAATAGAAATCACGCGTTTTCTCCTCGAAAATACCACCTTTCACCCCAAAATCACGCATTTTCTCTCCAAAAATACCACCTTTCTCTCGAAAATCACGCATTTTCACCCCGAAAATAGCAATTCTCCCTTGAAAATTCCCACAATTTCTTCCCGAAAATACCATGGAAGATAATGCCTTTCAACCCCAAATACACCACGTTTCACCCAAAAATCACGCTTTTTCACGCCAAAAATACCACATTTCACCCCAAAAGAACACATTTTCTTCCGAAAATACCACATTTCAAAGCAAAATCACGCATTTCTTCCAAAAATTCTACCTTTCAAAGGAAAATCACGCATTTTTTACCCAAAAATACCAGTATTTTGCCTGGAAATCACGCATTTACACCTCAAAAACGTCACTTTTCACCCAAAAAGCAAGCATTTTCTCTTAGAAAATACCATTTTTCGCACGCACGTTTTCTACCGCGCGATAGCAACTCCCCATTTCACCAAAATCAAGAAAATACACCACGTTTCACCCACGCATTTTCTTTTCACCCGAAAAATTCTACGTTTCAAAGGAAAATCACACATTTTCTCCCTGAACATATTACCTTTCACCCTAAAATCACGCGTTTTCTGCCTGAAGGAACCCCATTTCACACGAATATCACGCATTGTCTACTGGAAAATACCACTTTTCTAACGAAAATCACGCATTGTTCGTCCGGAAACACAAGTTTTTTCCCGAATATCACGCATTTTCTCCCCGAAAAAATGCACCTCTGTCCAAAAGTCACGCATCTTGTACCCGAAAATACCACTTTTCTCCTGAAAATCCCGCATTTACACCCCAGAAATGCCTCTTTTCGCGCGAAAAGCATTTCCTTCGGGAAAATCACGCTTTTCAACCAAAAAACACGTGTTTTCTCCTTGAAAATACCATCTTTCGCCTGAGAATCACGCATGTTCACTTGGAAAATACCCCATTTCCCCAGAAAATCTTGCGCTGTCTCCCCGAAAATACCCTGAGCGCAAGTCCGCGCATGCGCAGTGTGATCGCAAATCCTCGCATACGCGGTGCTCCCCCCGTGAGAATTCTCTTCGAAAAAAGCTTTTGCCTGGAAGTCACGCATTTTCTACCCAAAAATACCAAGATTTTGCCCGGAAATCACGCATTTACACCTCAAAAACGTCACTTTTCACCCAAAAAGCAAGCATTTTCTCTTAGGAAATTTTACCCCCTAAACACACATTTTTACCATAAAAATACCATTTTTCGCACTAGAATCACGTATGTTCACTTCAAAAATACCGCATTTCACCCAAAAACCACGCATTTTCCTCCCAAAAATACCACTTTTTAAATAGAAATCACGCGTTTTCTCCTCGAAAATACCACCTTTCACCCCAAAATCACGCATTTTCTCTCCAAAAATACCACCTTTCTCTCGAAAATCACGCATTTTCACCCCGAAAATAGCAATTCTCCCTTGAAAATTCCCACAATTTCTTCCCGAAAATACCACTTTTTGCTGGAAGATAATGCCTTTCAACCCCAAATACACCACGTTTCACCCAAAAATCACGCTTTTTCACGCCAAAAATACCACATTTCACCCCAAAAGAACACATTTTCTTCCGAAAATACCACATTTCAAAGCAAAATCACGCATTTTCTTCCAAAAATTCTACCTTTCAAAGGAAAATCACGCATTTTTTACCCAAAAATACCAGTATTTTGCCTGGAAATCACGCATTTACACCTCAAAAACGTCACTTTTCACCCAAAAAGCAAGCATTTTCTCTTAGAAAATTTTACCCCAAAAACACACATTTTTACCATAAAAATACCATTTTTCGCACTAGAATCACATACGTTCACTTCAAAAATACCGCATTTCACCCCAAAATGACACTTTTTCGCCCCAAAATACCAATCTTTAAATAGATATCACGCGTTTTCTCCTCGAAAATACTACCTTTCACCCCAAAATCACGCATTTTCTCTCCGAAAATACACCACGTTTCACCCGAAAATTACGCATTTTCTGCGCGAAGCAACCCCATTTCACCCAAGAACCACGCATTTTTTTCCCGAAAATTCTACGTTTCAAAGGAAAATCACACATTTTCTCCCTGAACATATTACCTTTCACCCTAAAATCACGCGTTTTCTGCCTGAAGGAACCCCATTTCACACGAATATCACGCATTGTCTACTGGAAAATACCACTTTTCTAACGAAAATCACGCATTGTTCGTCCGGAAACACAAGTTTTTTCCCGAATATCACGCATTTTCTCCCCGAAAAAATGCACCTCTGTCCAAAAGTCACGCATCTTGTACCCGAAAATACCACTTTTCTCCTGAAAATCCCGCATTTACACCCCAGAAATGCCTCTTTTCGCGCGAAAAGCATTTCCTTCGGGAAAATCACGCTTTTCAACCAAAAAACACGTGTTTTCTCCTTGAAAATACCATCTTTCGCCTGAGAATCACGCATGTTCACTTGGAAAATACCCCATTTCCCCAGAAAATCTTGCGCTGTCTCCCCGAAAATACCCTGAGCGCAAGTCCGCGCATGCGCAGTGTGATCGCAAATCCTCGCATACGCGGTGCTCCCCCCGTGAGAATTCTCTTCGAAAAAAGCTTTTGCCTGGAAGTCACGCATTTTCTACCCAAAAATACCAAGATTTTGCCCGGAAATCACGCATTTACACCTCAAAAACGTCACTTTTCACCCAAAAAGCAAGCATTTTCTCTTAGGAAATTTTACCCCCTAAACACACATTTTTACCATAAAAATACCATTTTTCGCACTAGAATCACGTATGTTCACTTCAAAAATACCGCATTTCACCCAAAAACCACGCATTTTCCTCCCAAAAATACCACTTTTTAAATAGAAATCACGCGTTTTCTCCTCGAAAATACCACCTTTCACCCCAAAATCACGCATTTTCTCTCCAAAAATACCACCTTTCTCTCGAAAATCACGCATTTTCACCCCGAAAATAGCAATTCTCCCTTGAAAATTCCCACAATTTCTTCCCGAAAATACCACTTTTCGCTGGAAGATAATGCCTTTCAACCCCAAATACACCACGTTTCACCCAAAAATCACGCTTTTTCACGCCAAAAATACCACATTTCACCCCAAAAGAACACATTTTCTTCCGAAAATACCACATTTCAAAGCAAAATCACGCATTTTCTTCCAAAAATTCTACCTTTCAAAGGAAAATCACGCATTTTTTACCCAAAAATACCAGTATTTTGCCTGGAAATCACGCATTTACACCTCAAAAACGTCACTTTTCACCCAAAAAGCAAGCATTTTCTCTTAGAAAATTTTACCCCAAAAACACACATTTTTACCATAAAAATACCATTTTTCGCACTAGAATCACATACGTTCACTTCAAAAATACCGCATTTCACCCCAAAATGACACTTTTTCGCCCCAAAATACCAATCTTTAAATAGATATCACGCGTTTTCTCCTCGAAAATACTACCTTTCACCCCAAAATCACGCATTTTCTCTCCGAAAATACACCACGTTTCACCCGAAAATTACGCATTTTCTGCGCGAAGCAACCCCATTTCACCCAAGAACCACGCATTTTTTTCCCGAAAATTCTACGTTTCAAAGGAAAATCACACATTTTCTCCCTGAACATATTACCTTTCACCCTAAAATCACGCGTTTTCTGCCTGAAGGAACCCCATTTCACACGAATATCACGCATTGTCTACTGGAAAATACCACTTTTCTAACGAAAATCACGCATTGTTCGTCCGGAAACACAAGTTTTTTCCCGAATATCACGCATTTTCTCCCCGAAAAAATGCACCTCTGTCCAAAAGTCACGCATCTTGTACCCGAAAATACCACTTTTCTCCTGAAAATCCCGCATTTACACCCCAGAAATGCCTCTTTTCGCGCGAAAAGCATTTCCTTCGGGAAAATCACGCTTTTCAACCAAAAAACACGTGTTTTCTCCTTGAAAATACCATCTTTCGCCTGAGAATCACGCATGTTCACTTGGAAAATACCCCATTTCCCCAGAAAATCTTGCGCTGTCTCCCCGAAAATACCCTGAGCGCAAGTCCGCGCATGCGCAGTGTGATCGCAAATCCTCGCATACGCGGTGCTCCCCCCGTGAGAATTCTCTTCGAAAAAAGCTTTTGCCTGGAAGTCACGCATTTTCTACCCAAAAATACCAAGATTTTGCCCGGAAATCACGCATTTACACCTCAAAAACGTCACTTTTCACCCAAAAAGCAAGCATTTTCTCTTAGGAAATTTTACCCCCTAAACACACATTTTTACCATAAAAATACCATTTTTCGCACTAGAATCACGTATGTTCACTTCAAAAATACCGCATTTCACCCAAAAACCACGCATTTTCCTCCCAAAAATACCACTTTTTAAATAGAAATCACGCGTTTTCTCCTCGAAAATACCACCTTTCACCCCAAAATCACGCATTTTCTCTCCAAAAATACCACCTTTCTCTCGAAAATCACGCATTTTCACCCCGAAAATAGCAATTCTCCCTTGAAAATTCCCACAATTTCTTCCCGAAAATACCACTTTTGCTGGAAGATAATGCCTTTCAACCCCAAATACACCACGTTTCACCCAAAAATCACGCTTTTTCACGCCAAAAATACCACATTTCACCCCAAAAGAACACATTTTCTTCCGAAAATACCACATTTCAAAGCAAAATCACGCATTTTCTTCCAAAAATTCTACCTTTCAAAGGAAAATCACGCATTTTTTACCCAAAAATACCAGTATTTTGCCTGGAAATCACGCATTTACACCTCAAAAACGTCACTTTTCACCCAAAAAGCAAGCATTTTCTCTTAGAAAATTTTACCCCAAAAACACACATTTTTACCATAAAAATACCATTTTTCGCACTAGAATCACATACGTTCACTTCAAAAATACCGCATTTCACCCCAAAATGACACTTTTTCGCCCCAAAATACCAATCTTTAAATAGATATCACGCGTTTTCTCCTCGAAAATACTACCTTTCACCCCAAAATCACGCATTTTCTCTCCGAAAATACACCACGTTTCACCCGAAAATTACGCATTTTCTGCGCGAAGCAACCCCATTTCACCCAAGAACCACGCATTTTTTTCCCGAAAATTCTACGTTTCAAAGGAAAATCACACATTTTCTCCCTGAACATATTACCTTTCACCCTAAAATCACGCGTTTTCTGCCTGAAGGAACCCCATTTCACACGAATATCACGCATTGTCTACTGGAAAATACCACTTTTCTAACGAAAATCACGCATTGTTCGTCCGGAAACACAAGTTTTTTCCCGAATATCACGCATTTTCTCCCCGAAAAAATGCACCTCTGTCCAAAAGTCACGCATCTTGTACCCGAAAATACCACTTTTCTCCTGAAAATCCCGCATTTACACCCCAGAAATGCCTCTTTTCGCGCGAAAAGCATTTCCTTCGGGAAAATCACGCTTTTCAACCAAAAAACACGTGTTTTCTCCTTGAAAATACCATCTTTCGCCTGAGAATCACGCATGTTCACTTGGAAAATACCCCATTTCCCCAGAAAATCTTGCGCTGTCTCCCCGAAAATACCCTGAGCGCAAGTCCGCGCATGCGCAGTGTGATCGCAAATCCTCGCATACGCGGTGCTCCCCCGTGAGAATTCTCTTCGAAAAAAGCTTTTGCCTGGAAGTCACGCATTTTCTACCCAAAAATACCAAGATTTTGCCCGGAAATCACGCATTTACACCTCAAAAACGTCACTTTTCACCCAAAAAGCAAGCATTTTCTCTTAGGAAATTTTACCCCCTAAACACACATTTTTACCATAAAAATACCATTTTTCGCACTAGAATCACGTATGTTCACTTCAAAAATACCGCATTTCACCCAAAAACCACGCATTTTCCTCCCAAAAATACCACTTTTTAAATAGAAATCACGCGTTTTCTCCTCGAAAATACCACCTTTCACCCCAAAATCACGCATTTTCTCTCCAAAAATACCACCTTTCTCTCGAAAATCACGCATTTTCACCCCGAAAATAGCAATTCTCCCTTGAAAATTCCCACAATTTCTTCCCGAAAATACCACTTTTGCTGGAAGATAATGCCTTTCAACCCCAAATACACCACGTTTCACCCAAAAATCACGCTTTTTCACGCCAAAAATACCACATTTCACCCCAAAAGAACACATTTTCTTCCGAAAATACCACATTTCAAAGCAAAATCACGCATTTTCTTCCAAAAATTCTACCTTTCAAAGGAAAATCACGCATTTTTTACCCAAAAATACCAGTATTTTGCCTGGAAATCACGCATTTACACCTCAAAAACGTCACTTTTCACCCAAAAAGCAAGCATTTTCTCTTAGAAAATTTTACCCCAAAAACACACATTTTTACCATAAAAATACCATTTTTCGCACTAGAATCACATACGTTCACTTCAAAAATACCGCATTTCACCCCAAAATGACACTTTTTCGCCCCAAAATACCAATCTTTAAATAGATATCACGCGTTTTCTCCTCGAAAATACTACCTTTCACCCCAAAATCACGCATTTTCTCTCCGAAAATACACCACGTTTCACCCGAAAATTACGCATTTTCTGCGCGAAGCAACCCCATTTCACCCAAGAACCACGCATTTTTTTCCCGAAAATTCTACGTTTCAAAGGAAAATCACACATTTTCTCCCTGAACATATTACCTTTCACCCTAAAATCACGCGTTTTCTGCCTGAAGGAACCCCATTTCACACGAATATCACGCATTGTCTACTGGAAAATACCACTTTTCTAACGAAAATCACGCATTGTTCGTCCGGAAACACAAGTTTTTTCCCGAATATCACGCATTTTCTCCCCGAAAAAATGCACCTCTGTCCAAAAGTCACGCATCTTGTACCCGAAAATACCACTTTTCTCCTGAAAATCCCGCATTTACACCCCAGAAATGCCTCTTTTCGCGCGAAAAGCATTTCCTTCGGGAAAATCACGCTTTTCAACCAAAAAACACGTGTTTTCTCCTTGAAAATACCATCTTTCGCCTGAGAATCACGCATGTTCACTTGGAAAATACCCCATTTCCCCAGAAAATCTTGCGCTGTCTCCCCGAAAATACCCTGAGCGCAAGTCCGCGCATGCGCAGTGTGATCGCAAATCCTCGCATACGCGGTGCTCCCCCCGTGAGAATTCTCTTCGAAAAAAGCTTTTGCCTGGAAGTCACGCATTTTCTACCCAAAAATACCAAGATTTTGCCCGGAAATCACGCATTTACACCTCAAAAACGTCACTTTTCACCCAAAAAGCAAGCATTTTCTCTTAGGAAATTTTACCCCCTAAACACACATTTTTACCATAAAAATACCATTTTTCGCACTAGAATCACGTATGTTCACTTCAAAAATACCGCATTTCACCCAAAAACCACGCATTTTCCTCCCAAAAATACCACTTTTTAAATAGAAATCACGCGTTTTCTCCTCGAAAATACCACCTTTCACCCCAAAATCACGCATTTTCTCTCCAAAAATACCACCTTTCTCTCGAAAATCACGCATTTTCACCCCGAAAATAGCAATTCTCCCTTGAAAATTCCCACAATTTCTTCCCGAAAATACCACTTTTCGCTGGAAGATAATGCCTTTCAACCCCAAATACACCACGTTTCACCCAAAAATCACGCTTTTTCACGCCAAAAATACCACATTTCACCCCAAAAGAACACATTTTCTTCCGAAAATACCACATTTCAAAGCAAAATCACGCATTTTCTTCCAAAAATTCTACCTTTCAAAGGAAAATCACGCATTTTTTACCCAAAAATACCAGTATTTTGCCTGGAAATCACGCATTTACACCTCAAAAACGTCACTTTTCACCCAAAAAGCAAGCATTTTCTCTTAGAAAATTTTACCCAAAAACACACATTTTTACCATAAAAATACCATTTTTCGCACTAGAATCACATACGTTCACTTCAAAAATACCGCATTTCACCCCAAAATGACACTTTTTCGCCCCAAAATACCAATCTTTAAATAGATATCACGCGTTTTCTCCTCGAAAATACTACCTTTCACCCCAAAATCACGCATTTTCTCTCCGAAAATACACCACGTTTCACCCGAAAATTACGCATTTTCTGCGCGAAGCAACCCCATTTCACCCAAGAACCACGCATTTTTTTCCCGAAAATTCTACGTTTCAAAGGAAAATCACACATTTTCTCCCTGAACATATTACCTTTCACCCTAAAATCACGCGTTTTCTGCCTGAAGGAACCCCATTTCACACGAATATCACGCATTGTCTACTGGAAAATACCACTTTTCTAACGAAAATCACGCATTGTTCGTCCGGAAACACAAGTTTTTTCCCGAATATCACGCATTTTCTCCCCGAAAAAATGCACCTCTGTCCAAAAGTCACGCATCTTGTACCCGAAAATACCACTTTTCTCCTGAAAATCCCGCATTTACACCCCAGAAATGCCTCTTTTCGCGCGAAAAGCATTTCCTTCGGGAAAATCACGCTTTTCAACCAAAAAACACGTGTTTTCTCCTTGAAAATACCATCTTTCGCCTGAGAATCACGCATGTTCACTTGGAAAATACCCCATTTCCCCAGAAAATCTTGCGCTGTCTCCCCGAAAATACCCTGAGCGCAAGTCCGCGCATGCGCAGTGTGATCGCAAATCCTCGCATACGCGGTGCTCCCCCGTGAGAATTCTCTTCGAAAAAAGCTTTTGCCTGGAAGTCACGCATTTTCTACCCAAAAATACCAAGATTTTGCCCGGAAATCACGCATTTACACCTCAAAAACGTCACTTTTCACCCAAAAAGCAAGCATTTTCTCTTAGGAAATTTTACCCCTAAACACACATTTTTACCATAAAAATACCATTTTTCGCACTAGAATCACGTATGTTCACTTCAAAAATACCGCATTTCACCCAAAAACCACGCATTTTCCTCCCAAAAATACCACTTTTTAAATAGAAATCACGCGTTTTCTCCTCGAAAATACCACCTTTCACCCCAAAATCACGCATTTTCTCTCCAAAAATACCACCTTTCTCTCGAAAATCACGCATTTTCACCCCGAAAATAGCAATTCTCCCTTGAAAATTCCCACAATTTCTTCCCGAAAATACCACTTTTTGCTGGAAGATAATGCCTTTCAACCCCAAATACACCACGTTTCACCCAAAAATCACGCTTTTTCACGCCAAAAATACCACATTTCACCCCAAAAGAACACATTTTCTTCCGAAAATACCACATTTCAAAGCAAAATCACGCATTTTCTTCCAAAAATTCTACCTTTCAAAGGAAAATCACGCATTTTTTACCCAAAAATACCAGTATTTTGCCTGGAAATCACGCATTTACACCTCAAAAACGTCACTTTTCACCCAAAAAGCAAGCATTTTCTCTTAGAAAATTTTACCCCAAAAACACACATTTTTACCATAAAAATACCATTTTTCGCACTAGAATCACATACGTTCACTTCAAAAATACCGCATTTCACCCCAAAATGACACTTTTTCGCCCCAAAATACCAATCTTTAAATAGATATCACGCGTTTTCTCCTCGAAAATACTACCTTTCACCCCAAAATCACGCATTTTCTCTCCGAAAATACACCACGTTTCACCCGAAAATTACGCATTTTCTGCGCGAAGCAACCCCATTTCACCCAAGAACCACGCATTTTTTTCCCGAAAATTCTACGTTTCAAAGGAAAATCACACATTTTCTCCCTGAACATATTACCTTTCACCCTAAAATCACGCGTTTTCTGCCTGAAGGAACCCCATTTCACACGAATATCACGCATTGTCTACTGGAAAATACCACTTTTCTAACGAAAATCACGCATTGTTCGTCCGGAAACACAAGTTTTTTCCCGAATATCACGCATTTTCTCCCCGAAAAAATGCACCTCTGTCCAAAAGTCACGCATCTTGTACCCGAAAATACCACTTTTCTCCTGAAAATCCCGCATTTACACCCCAGAAATGCCTCTTTTCGCGCGAAAAGCATTTCCTTCGGGAAAATCACGCTTTTCAACCAAAAAACACGTGTTTTCTCCTTGAAAATACCATCTTTCGCCTGAGAATCACGCATGTTCACTTGGAAAATACCCCATTTCCCCAGAAAATCTTGCGCTGTCTCCCCGAAAATACCCTGAGCGCAAGTCCGCGCATGCGCAGTGTGATCGCAAATCCTCGCATACGCGGTGCTCCCCCCGTGAGAATTCTCTTCGAAAAAAGCTTTTGCCTGGAAGTCACGCATTTTCTACCCAAAAATACCAAGATTTTGCCCGGAAATCACGCATTTACACCTCAAAAACGTCACTTTTCACCCAAAAAGCAAGCATTTTCTCTTAGGAAATTTTACCCCCTAAACACACATTTTTACCATAAAAATACCATTTTTCGCACTAGAATCACGTATGTTCACTTCAAAAATACCGCATTTCACCCAAAAACCACGCATTTTCCTCCCAAAAATACCACTTTTTAAATAGAAATCACGCGTTTTCTCCTCGAAAATACCACCTTTCACCCCAAAATCACGCATTTTCTCTCCAAAAATACCACCTTTCTCTCGAAAATCACGCATTTTCACCCCGAAAATAGCAATTCTCCCTTGAAAATTCCCACAATTTCTTCCCGAAAATACCACTTTTTGCTGGAAGATAATGCCTTTCAACCCCAAATACACCACGTTTCACCCAAAAATCACGCTTTTTCACGCCAAAAATACCACATTTCACCCCAAAAGAACACATTTTCTTCCGAAAATACCACATTTCAAAGCAAAATCACGCATTTTCTTCCAAAAATTCTACCTTTCAAAGGAAAATCACGCATTTTTTACCCAAAAATACCAGTATTTTGCCTGGAAATCACGCATTTACACCTCAAAAACGTCACTTTTCACCCAAAAAGCAAGCATTTTCTCTTAGAAAATTTTACCCCAAAAACACACATTTTTACCATAAAAATACCATTTTTCGCACTAGAATCACATACGTTCACTTCAAAAATACCGCATTTCACCCCAAAATGACACTTTTTCGCCCCAAAATACCAATCTTTAAATAGATATCACGCGTTTTCTCCTCGAAAATACTACCTTTCACCCCAAAATCACGCATTTTCTCTCCGAAAATACACCACGTTTCACCCGAAAATTACGCATTTTCTGCGCGAAGCAACCCCATTTCACCCAAGAACCACGCATTTTTTTCCCGAAAATTCTACGTTTCAAAGGAAAATCACACATTTTCTCCCTGAACATATTACCTTTCACCCTAAAATCACGCGTTTTCTGCCTGAAGGAACCCCATTTCACACGAATATCACGCATTGTCTACTGGAAAATACCACTTTTCTAACGAAAATCACGCATTGTTCGTCCGGAAACACAAGTTTTTTCCCGAATATCACGCATTTTCTCCCCGAAAAAATGCACCTCTGTCCAAAAGTCACGCATCTTGTACCCGAAAATACCACTTTTCTCCTGAAAATCCCGCATTTACACCCCAGAAATGCCTCTTTTCGCGCGAAAAGCATTTCCTTCGGGAAAATCACGCTTTTCAACCAAAAAACACGTGTTTTCTCCTTGAAAATACCATCTTTCGCCTGAGAATCACGCATGTTCACTTGGAAAATACCCCATTTCCCCAGAAAATCTTGCGCTGTCTCCCCGAAAATACCCTGAGCGCAAGTCCGCGCATGCGCAGTGTGATCGCAAATCCTCGCATACGCGGTGCTCCCCCCGTGAGAATTCTCTTCGAAAAAAGCTTTTGCCTGGAAGTCACGCATTTTCTACCCAAAAATACCAAGATTTTGCCCGGAAATCACGCATTTACACCTCAAAAACGTCACTTTTCACCCAAAAAGCAAGCATTTTCTCTTAGGAAATTTTACCCCCTAAACACACATTTTTACCATAAAAATACCATTTTTCGCACTAGAATCACGTATGTTCACTTCAAAAATACCGCATTTCACCCAAAAACCACGCATTTTCCTCCCAAAAATACCACTTTTTAAATAGAAATCACGCGTTTTCTCCTCGAAAATACCACCTTTCACCCCAAAATCACGCATTTTCTCTCCAAAAATACCACCTTTCTCTCGAAAATCACGCATTTTCACCCCGAAAATAGCAATTCTCCCTTGAAAATTCCCACAATTTCTTCCCGAAAATACCACTTTTCGCTGGAAGATAATGCCTTTCAACCCCAAATACACCACGTTTCACCCAAAAATCACGCTTTTTCACGCCAAAAATACCACATTTCACCCCAAAAGAACACATTTTCTTCCGAAAATACCACATTTCAAAGCAAAATCACGCATTTTCTTCCAAAAATTCTACCTTTCAAAGGAAAATCACGCATTTTTTACCCAAAAATACCAGTATTTTGCCTGGAAATCACGCATTTACACCTCAAAAACGTCACTTTTCACCCAAAAAGCAAGCATTTTCTCTTAGAAAATTTTACCCCAAAAACACACATTTTTACCATAAAAATACCATTTTTCGCACTAGAATCACATACGTTCACTTCAAAAATACCGCATTTCACCCCAAAATGACACTTTTTCGCCCCAAAATACCAATCTTTAAATAGATATCACGCGTTTTCTCCTCGAAAATACTACCTTTCACCCCAAAATCACGCATTTTCTCTCCGAAAATACACCACGTTTCACCCGAAAATTACGCATTTTCTGCGCGAAGCAACCCCATTTCACCCAAGAACCACGCATTTTTTTCCCGAAAATTCTACGTTTCAAAGGAAAATCACACATTTTCTCCCTGAACATATTACCTTTCACCCTAAAATCACGCGTTTTCTGCCTGAAGGAACCCCATTTCACACGAATATCACGCATTGTCTACTGGAAAATACCACTTTTCTAACGAAAATCACGCATTGTTCGTCCGGAAACACAAGTTTTTTCCCGAATATCACGCATTTTCTCCCCGAAAAAATGCACCTCTGTCCAAAAGTCACGCATCTTGTACCCGAAAATACCACTTTTCTCCTGAAAATCCCGCATTTACACCCCAGAAATGCCTCTTTTCGCGCGAAAAGCATTTCCTTCGGGAAAATCACGCTTTTCAACCAAAAAACACGTGTTTTCTCCTTGAAAATACCATCTTTCGCCTGAGAATCACGCATGTTCACTTGGAAAATACCCCATTTCCCCAGAAAATCTTGCGCTGTCTCCCCGAAAATACCCTGAGCGCAAGTCCGCGCATGCGCAGTGTGATCGCAAATCCTCGCATACGCGGTGCTCCCCCCGTGAGAATTCTCTTCGAAAAAAGCTTTTGCCTGGAAGTCACGCATTTTCTACCCAAAAATACCAAGATTTTGCCCGGAAATCACGCATTTACACCTCAAAAACGTCACTTTTCACCCAAAAAGCAAGCATTTTCTCTTAGGAAATTTTACCCCCTAAACACACATTTTTACCATAAAAATACCATTTTTCGCACTAGAATCACGTATGTTCACTTCAAAAATACCGCATTTCACCCAAAAACCACGCATTTTCCTCCCAAAAATACCACTTTTTAAATAGAAATCACGCGTTTTCTCCTCGAAAATACCACCTTTCACCCCAAAATCACGCATTTTCTCTCCAAAAATACCACCTTTCTCTCGAAAATCACGCATTTTCACCCCGAAAATAGCAATTCTCCCTTGAAAATTCCCACAATTTCTTCCCGAAAATACCACTTTTTGCTGGAAGATAATGCCTTTCAACCCCAAATACACCACGTTTCACCCAAAAATCACGCTTTTTCACGCCAAAAATACCACATTTCACCCCAAAAGAACACATTTTCTTCCGAAAATACCACATTTCAAAGCAAAATCACGCATTTTCTTCCAAAAATTCTACCTTTCAAAGGAAAATCACGCATTTTTTACCCAAAAATACCAGTATTTTGCCTGGAAATCACGCATTTACACCTCAAAAACGTCACTTTTCACCCAAAAAGCAAGCATTTTCTCTTAGAAAATTTTACCCCAAAAACACACATTTTTACCATAAAAATACCATTTTTCGCACTAGAATCACATACGTTCACTTCAAAAATACCGCATTTCACCCCAAAATGACACTTTTTCGCCCCAAAATACCAATCTTTAAATAGATATCACGCGTTTTCTCCTCGAAAATACTACCTTTCACCCCAAAATCACGCATTTTCTCTCCGAAAATACACCACGTTTCACCCGAAAATTACGCATTTTCTGCGCGAAGCAACCCCATTTCACCCAAGAACCACGCATTTTTTTCCCGAAAATTCTACGTTTCAAAGGAAAATCACACATTTTCTCCCTGAACATATTACCTTTCACCCTAAAATCACGCGTTTTCTGCCTGAAGGAACCCCATTTCACACGAATATCACGCATTGTCTACTGGAAAATACCACTTTTCTAACGAAAATCACGCATTGTTCGTCCGGAAACACAAGTTTTTTCCCGAATATCACGCATTTTCTCCCCGAAAAAATGCACCTCTGTCCAAAAGTCACGCATCTTGTACCCGAAAATACCACTTTTCTCCTGAAAATCCCGCATTTACACCCCAGAAATGCCTCTTTTCGCGCGAAAAGCATTTCCTTCGGGAAAATCACGCTTTTCAACCAAAAAACACGTGTTTTCTCCTTGAAAATACCATCTTTCGCCTGAGAATCACGCATGTTCACTTGGAAAATACCCCATTTCCCCAGAAAATCTTGCGCTGTCTCCCCGAAAATACCCTGAGCGCAAGTCCGCGCATGCGCAGTGTGATCGCAAATCCTCGCATACGCGGTGCTCCCCCCGTGAGAATTCTCTTCGAAAAAAGCTTTTGCCTGGAAGTCACGCATTTTCTACCCAAAAATACCAAGATTTTGCCCGGAAATCACGCATTTACACCTCAAAAACGTCACTTTTCACCCAAAAAGCAAGCATTTTCTCTTAGGAAATTTTACCCCCTAAACACACATTTTTACCATAAAAATACCATTTTTCGCACTAGAATCACGTATGTTCACTTCAAAAATACCGCATTTCACCCAAAAACCACGCATTTTCCTCCCAAAAATACCACTTTTTAAATAGAAATCACGCGTTTTCTCCTCGAAAATACCACCTTTCACCCCAAAATCACGCATTTTCTCTCCAAAAATACCACCTTTCTCTCGAAAATCACGCATTTTCACCCCGAAAATAGCAATTCTCCCTTGAAAATTCCCACAATTTCTTCCCGAAAATACCACTTTTCGCTGGAAGATAATGCCTTTCAACCCCAAATACACCACGTTTCACCCAAAAATCACGCTTTTTCACGCCAAAAATACCACATTTCACCCCAAAAGAACACATTTTCTTCCGAAAATACCACATTTCAAAGCAAAATCACGCATTTTCTTCCAAAAATTCTACCTTTCAAAGGAAAATCACGCATTTTTTACCCAAAAATACCAGTATTTTGCCTGGAAATCACGCATTTACACCTCAAAAACGTCACTTTTCACCCAAAAAGCAAGCATTTTCTCTTAGAAAATTTTACCCCAAAAACACACATTTTTACCATAAAAATACCATTTTTCGCACTAGAATCACATACGTTCACTTCAAAAATACCGCATTTCACCCCAAAATGACACTTTTTCGCCCCAAAATACCAATCTTTAAATAGATATCACGCGTTTTCTCCTCGAAAATACTACCTTTCACCCCAAAATCACGCATTTTCTCTCCGAAAATACACCACGTTTCACCCGAAAATTACGCATTTTCTGCGCGAAGCAACCCCATTTCACCCAAGAACCACGCATTTTTTTCCCGAAAATTCTACGTTTCAAAGGAAAATCACACATTTTCTCCCTGAACATATTACCTTTCACCCTAAAATCACGCGTTTTCTGCCTGAAGGAACCCCATTTCACACGAATATCACGCATTGTCTACTGGAAAATACCACTTTTCTAACGAAAATCACGCATTGTTCGTCCGGAAACACAAGTTTTTTCCCGAATATCACGCATTTTCTCCCCGAAAAAATGCACCTCTGTCCAAAAGTCACGCATCTTGTACCCGAAAATACCACTTTTCTCCTGAAAATCCCGCATTTACACCCCAGAAATGCCTCTTTTCGCGCGAAAAGCATTTCCTTCGGGAAAATCACGCTTTTCAACCAAAAAACACGTGTTTTCTCCTTGAAAATACCATCTTTCGCCTGAGAATCACGCATGTTCACTTGGAAAATACCCCATTTCCCCAGAAAATCTTGCGCTGTCTCCCCGAAAATACCCTGAGCGCAAGTCCGCGCATGCGCAGTGTGATCGCAAATCCTCGCATACGCGGTGCTCCCCCCGTGAGAATTCTCTTCGAAAAAAGCTTTTGCCTGGAAGTCACGCATTTTCTACCCAAAAATACCAAGATTTTGCCCGGAAATCACGCATTTACACCTCAAAAACGTCACTTTTCACCCAAAAAGCAAGCATTTTCTCTTAGGAAATTTTACCCCCTAAACACACATTTTTACCATAAAAATACCATTTTTCGCACTAGAATCACGTATGTTCACTTCAAAAATACCGCATTTCACCCAAAAACCACGCATTTTCCTCCCAAAAATACCACTTTTTAAATAGAAATCACGCGTTTTCTCCTCGAAAATACCACCTTTCACCCCAAAATCACGCATTTTCTCTCCAAAAATACCACCTTTCTCTCGAAAATCACGCATTTTCACCCCGAAAATAGCAATTCTCCCTTGAAAATTCCCACAATTTCTTCCCGAAAATACCACTTTTGCTGGAAGATAATGCCTTTCAACCCCAAATACACCACGTTTCACCCAAAAATCACGCTTTTTCACGCCAAAAATACCACATTTCACCCCAAAAGAACACATTTTCTTCCGAAAATACCACATTTCAAAGCAAAATCACGCATTTTCTTCCAAAAATTCTACCTTTCAAAGGAAAATCACGCATTTTTTACCCAAAAATACCAGTATTTTGCCTGGAAATCACGCATTTACACCTCAAAAACGTCACTTTTCACCCAAAAAGCAAGCATTTTCTCTTAGAAAATTTTACCCCAAAAACACACATTTTTACCATAAAAATACCATTTTTCGCACTAGAATCACATACGTTCACTTCAAAAATACCGCATTTCACCCCAAAATGACACTTTTTCGCCCCAAAATACCAATCTTTAAATAGATATCACGCGTTTTCTCCTCGAAAATACTACCTTTCACCCCAAAATCACGCATTTTCTCTCCGAAAATACACCACGTTTCACCCGAAAATTACGCATTTTCTGCGCGAAGCAACCCCATTTCACCCAAGAACCACGCATTTTTTTCCCGAAAATTCTACGTTTCAAAGGAAAATCACACATTTTCTCCCTGAACATATTACCTTTCACCCTAAAATCACGCGTTTTCTGCCTGAAGGAACCCCATTTCACACGAATATCACGCATTGTCTACTGGAAAATACCACTTTTCTAACGAAAATCACGCATTGTTCGTCCGGAAACACAAGTTTTTTCCCGAATATCACGCATTTTCTCCCCGAAAAAATGCACCTCTGTCCAAAAGTCACGCATCTTGTACCCGAAAATACCACTTTTCTCCTGAAAATCCCGCATTTACACCCCAGAAATGCCTCTTTTCGCGCGAAAAGCATTTCCTTCGGGAAAATCACGCTTTTCAACCAAAAAACACGTGTTTTCTCCTTGAAAATACCATCTTTCGCCTGAGAATCACGCATGTTCACTTGGAAAATACCCCATTTCCCCAGAAAATCTTGCGCTGTCTCCCCGAAAATACCCTGAGCGCAAGTCCGCGCATGCGCAGTGTGATCGCAAATCCTCGCATACGCGGTGCTCCCCCCGTGAGAATTCTCTTCGAAAAAAGCTTTTGCCTGGAAGTCACGCATTTTCTACCCAAAAATACCAAGATTTTGCCCGGAAATCACGCATTTACACCTCAAAAACGTCACTTTTCACCCAAAAAGCAAGCATTTTCTCTTAGGAAATTTTACCCCCTAAACACACATTTTTACCATAAAAATACCATTTTTCGCACTAGAATCACGTATGTTCACTTCAAAAATACCGCATTTCACCCAAAAACCACGCATTTTCCTCCCAAAAATACCACTTTTTAAATAGAAATCACGCGTTTTCTCCTCGAAAATACCACCTTTCACCCCAAAATCACGCATTTTCTCTCCAAAAATACCACCTTTCTCTCGAAAATCACGCATTTTCACCCCGAAAATAGCAATTCTCCCTTGAAAATTCCCACAATTTCTTCCCGAAAATACCACTTTTCGCTGGAAGATAATGCCTTTCAACCCCAAATACACCACGTTTCACCCAAAAATCACGCTTTTTCACGCCAAAAATACCACATTTCACCCCAAAAGAACACATTTTCTTCCGAAAATACCACATTTCAAAGCAAAATCACGCATTTTCTTCCAAAAATTCTACCTTTCAAAGGAAAATCACGCATTTTTTACCCAAAAATACCAGTATTTTGCCTGGAAATCACGCATTTACACCTCAAAAACGTCACTTTTCACCCAAAAAGCAAGCATTTTCTCTTAGAAAATTTTACCCCAAAAACACACATTTTTACCATAAAAATACCATTTTTCGCACTAGAATCACATACGTTCACTTCAAAAATACCGCATTTCACCCCAAAATGACACTTTTTCGCCCCAAAATACCAATCTTTAAATAGATATCACGCGTTTTCTCCTCGAAAATACTACCTTTCACCCCAAAATCACGCATTTTCTCTCCGAAAATACACCACGTTTCACCCGAAAATTACGCATTTTCTGCGCGAAGCAACCCCATTTCACCCAAGAACCACGCATTTTTTTCCCGAAAATTCTACGTTTCAAAGGAAAATCACACATTTTCTCCCTGAACATATTACCTTTCACCCTAAAATCACGCGTTTTCTGCCTGAAGGAACCCCATTTCACACGAATATCACGCATTGTCTACTGGAAAATACCACTTTTCTAACGAAAATCACGCATTGTTCGTCCGGAAACACAAGTTTTTTCCCGAATATCACGCATTTTCTCCCCGAAAAAATGCACCTCTGTCCAAAAGTCACGCATCTTGTACCCGAAAATACCACTTTTCTCCTGAAAATCCCGCATTTACACCCCAGAAATGCCTCTTTTCGCGCGAAAAGCATTTCCTTCGGGAAAATCACGCTTTTCAACCAAAAAACACGTGTTTTCTCCTTGAAAATACCATCTTTCGCCTGAGAATCACGCATGTTCACTTGGAAAATACCCCATTTCCCCAGAAAATCTTGCGCTGTCTCCCCGAAAATACCCTGAGCGCAAGTCCGCGCATGCGCAGTGTGATCGCAAATCCTCGCATACGCGGTGCTCCCCCGTGAGAATTCTCTTCGAAAAAAGCTTTTGCCTGGAAGTCACGCATTTTCTACCCAAAAATACCAAGATTTTGCCCGGAAATCACGCATTTACACCTCAAAAACGTCACTTTTCACCCAAAAAGCAAGCATTTTCTCTTAGGAAATTTTACCCCCTAAACACACATTTTTACCATAAAAATACCATTTTTCGCACTAGAATCACGTATGTTCACTTCAAAAATACCGCATTTCACCCAAAAACCACGCATTTTCCTCCCAAAAATACCACTTTTTAAATAGAAATCACGCGTTTTCTCCTCGAAAATACCACCTTTCACCCCAAAATCACGCATTTTCTCTCCAAAAATACCACCTTTCTCTCGAAAATCACGCATTTTCACCCCGAAAATAGCAATTCTCCCTTGAAAATTCCCACAATTTCTTCCCGAAAATACCACTTTTCGCTGGAAGATAATGCCTTTCAACCCCAAATACACCACGTTTCACCCAAAAATCACGCTTTTTCACGCCAAAAATACCACATTTCACCCCAAAAGAACACATTTTCTTCCGAAAATACCACATTTCAAAGCAAAATCACGCATTTTCTTCCAAAAATTCTACCTTTCAAAGGAAAATCACGCATTTTTTACCCAAAAATACCAGTATTTTGCCTGGAAATCACGCATTTACACCTCAAAAACGTCACTTTTCACCCAAAAAGCAAGCATTTTCTCTTAGAAAATTTTACCCCAAAAACACACATTTTTACCATAAAAATACCATTTTTCGCACTAGAATCACATACGTTCACTTCAAAAATACCGCATTTCACCCCAAAATGACACTTTTTCGCCCCAAAATACCAATCTTTAAATAGATATCACGCGTTTTCTCCTCGAAAATACTACCTTTCACCCCAAAATCACGCATTTTCTCTCCGAAAATACACCACGTTTCACCCGAAAATTACGCATTTTCTGCGCGAAGCAACCCCATTTCACCCAAGAACCACGCATTTTTTTCCCGAAAATTCTACGTTTCAAAGGAAAATCACACATTTTCTCCCTGAACATATTACCTTTCACCCTAAAATCACGCGTTTTCTGCCTGAAGGAACCCCATTTCACACGAATATCACGCATTGTCTACTGGAAAATACCACTTTTCTAACGAAAATCACGCATTGTTCGTCCGGAAACACAAGTTTTTTCCCGAATATCACGCATTTTCTCCCCGAAAAAATGCACCTCTGTCCAAAAGTCACGCATCTTGTACCCGAAAATACCACTTTTCTCCTGAAAATCCCGCATTTACACCCCAGAAATGCCTCTTTTCGCGCGAAAAGCATTTCCTTCGGGAAAATCACGCTTTTCAACCAAAAAACACGTGTTTTCTCCTTGAAAATACCATCTTTCGCCTGAGAATCACGCATGTTCACTTGGAAAATACCCCATTTCCCCAGAAAATCTTGCGCTGTCTCCCCGAAAATACCCTGAGCGCAAGTCCGCGCATGCGCAGTGTGATCGCAAATCCTCGCATACGCGGTGCTCCCCCCGTGAGAATTCTCTTCGAAAAAAGCTTTTGCCTGGAAGTCACGCATTTTCTACCCAAAAATACCAAGATTTTGCCCGGAAATCACGCATTTACACCTCAAAAACGTCACTTTTCACCCAAAAAGCAAGCATTTTCTCTTAGGAAATTTTACCCCCTAAACACACATTTTTACCATAAAAATACCATTTTTCGCACTAGAATCACGTATGTTCACTTCAAAAATACCGCATTTCACCCAAAAACCACGCATTTTCCTCCCAAAAATACCACTTTTTAAATAGAAATCACGCGTTTTCTCCTCGAAAATACCACCTTTCACCCCAAAATCACGCATTTTCTCTCCAAAAATACCACCTTTCTCTCGAAAATCACGCATTTTCACCCCGAAAATAGCAATTCTCCCTTGAAAATTCCCACAATTTCTTCCCGAAAATACCACTTTTCGCTGGAAGATAATGCCTTTCAACCCCAAATACACCACGTTTCACCCAAAAATCACGCTTTTTCACGCCAAAAATACCACATTTCACCCCAAAAGAACACATTTTCTTCCGAAAATACCACATTTCAAAGCAAAATCACGCATTTTCTTCCAAAAATTCTACCTTTCAAAGGAAAATCACGCATTTTTTACCCAAAAATACCAGTATTTTGCCTGGAAATCACGCATTTACACCTCAAAAACGTCACTTTTCACCCAAAAAGCAAGCATTTTCTCTTAGAAAATTTTACCCCAAAAACACACATTTTTACCATAAAAATACCATTTTTCGCACTAGAATCACATACGTTCACTTCAAAAATACCGCATTTCACCCCAAAATGACACTTTTTCGCCCCAAAATACCAATCTTTAAATAGATATCACGCGTTTTCTCCTCGAAAATACTACCTTTCACCCCAAAATCACGCATTTTCTCTCCGAAAATACACCACGTTTCACCCGAAAATTACGCATTTTCTGCGCGAAGCAACCCCATTTCACCCAAGAACCACGCATTTTTTTCCCGAAAATTCTACGTTTCAAAGGAAAATCACACATTTTCTCCCTGAACATATTACCTTTCACCCTAAAATCACGCGTTTTCTGCCTGAAGGAACCCCATTTCACACGAATATCACGCATTGTCTACTGGAAAATACCACTTTTCTAACGAAAATCACGCATTGTTCGTCCGGAAACACAAGTTTTTTCCCGAATATCACGCATTTTCTCCCCGAAAAAATGCACCTCTGTCCAAAAGTCACGCATCTTGTACCCGAAAATACCACTTTTCTCCTGAAAATCCCGCATTTACACCCCAGAAATGCCTCTTTTCGCGCGAAAAGCATTTCCTTCGGGAAAATCACGCTTTTCAACCAAAAAACACGTGTTTTCTCCTTGAAAATACCATCTTTCGCCTGAGAATCACGCATGTTCACTTGGAAAATACCCCATTTCCCCAGAAAATCTTGCGCTGTCTCCCCGAAAATACCCTGAGCGCAAGTCCGCGCATGCGCAGTGTGATCGCAAATCCTCGCATACGCGGTGCTCCCCCCGTGAGAATTCTCTTCGAAAAAAGCTTTTGCCTGGAAGTCACGCATTTTCTACCCAAAAATACCAAGATTTTGCCCGGAAATCACGCATTTACACCTCAAAAACGTCACTTTTCACCCAAAAAGCAAGCATTTTCTCTTAGGAAATTTTACCCCTAAACACACATTTTTACCATAAAAATACCATTTTTCGCACTAGAATCACGTATGTTCACTTCAAAAATACCGCATTTCACCCAAAAACCACGCATTTTCCTCCCAAAAATACCACTTTTTAAATAGAAATCACGCGTTTTCTCCTCGAAAATACCACCTTTCACCCCAAAATCACGCATTTTCTCTCCAAAAATACCACCTTTCTCTCGAAAATCACGCATTTTCACCCCGAAAATAGCAATTCTCCCTTGAAAATTCCCACAATTTCTTCCCGAAAATACCACTTTTCGCTGGAAGATAATGCCTTTCAACCCCAAATACACCACGTTTCACCCAAAAATCACGCTTTTTCACGCCAAAAATACCACATTTCACCCCAAAAGAACACATTTTCTTCCGAAAATACCACATTTCAAAGCAAAATCACGCATTTTCTTCCAAAAATTCTACCTTTCAAAGGAAAATCACGCATTTTTTACCCAAAAATACCAGTATTTTGCCTGGAAATCACGCATTTACACCTCAAAAACGTCACTTTTCACCCAAAAAGCAAGCATTTTCTCTTAGAAAATTTTACCCCAAAAACACACATTTTTACCATAAAAATACCATTTTTCGCACTAGAATCACATACGTTCACTTCAAAAATACCGCATTTCACCCCAAAATGACACTTTTTCGCCCCAAAATACCAATCTTTAAATAGATATCACGCGTTTTCTCCTCGAAAATACTACCTTTCACCCCAAAATCACGCATTTTCTCTCCGAAAATACACCACGTTTCACCCGAAAATTACGCATTTTCTGCGCGAAGCAACCCCATTTCACCCAAGAACCACGCATTTTTTTCCCGAAAATTCTACGTTTCAAAGGAAAATCACACATTTTCTCCCTGAACATATTACCTTTCACCCTAAAATCACGCGTTTTCTGCCTGAAGGAACCCCATTTCACACGAATATCACGCATTGTCTACTGGAAAATACCACTTTTCTAACGAAAATCACGCATTGTTCGTCCGGAAACACAAGTTTTTTCCCGAATATCACGCATTTTCTCCCCGAAAAAATGCACCTCTGTCCAAAAGTCACGCATCTTGTACCCGAAAATACCACTTTTCTCCTGAAAATCCCGCATTTACACCCCAGAAATGCCTCTTTTCGCGCGAAAAGCATTTCCTTCGGGAAAATCACGCTTTTCAACCAAAAAACACGTGTTTTCTCCTTGAAAATACCATCTTTCGCCTGAGAATCACGCATGTTCACTTGGAAAATACCCCATTTCCCCAGAAAATCTTGCGCTGTCTCCCCGAAAATACCCTGAGCGCAAGTCCGCGCATGCGCAGTGTGATCGCAAATCCTCGCATACGCGGTGCTCCCCCCGTGAGAATTCTCTTCGAAAAAAGCTTTTGCCTGGAAGTCACGCATTTTCTACCCAAAAATACCAAGATTTTGCCCGGAAATCACGCATTTACACCTCAAAAACGTCACTTTTCACCCAAAAAGCAAGCATTTTCTCTTAGGAAATTTTACCCCCTAAACACACATTTTTACCATAAAAATACCATTTTTCGCACTAGAATCACGTATGTTCACTTCAAAAATACCGCATTTCACCCAAAAACCACGCATTTTCCTCCCAAAAATACCACTTTTTAAATAGAAATCACGCGTTTTCTCCTCGAAAATACCACCTTTCACCCCAAAATCACGCATTTTCTCTCCAAAAATACCACCTTTCTCTCGAAAATCACGCATTTTCACCCCGAAAATAGCAATTCTCCCTTGAAAATTCCCACAATTTCTTCCCGAAAATACCACTTTTTGCTGGAAGATAATGCCTTTCAACCCCAAATACACCACGTTTCACCCAAAAATCACGCTTTTTCACGCCAAAAATACCACATTTCACCCCAAAAGAACACATTTTCTTCCGAAAATACCACATTTCAAAGCAAAATCACGCATTTTCTTCCAAAAATTCTACCTTTCAAAGGAAAATCACGCATTTTTTACCCAAAAATACCAGTATTTTGCCTGGAAATCACGCATTTACACCTCAAAAACGTCACTTTTCACCCAAAAAGCAAGCATTTTCTCTTAGAAAATTTTACCCCAAAAACACACATTTTTACCATAAAAATACCATTTTTCGCACTAGAATCACATACGTTCACTTCAAAAATACCGCATTTCACCCCAAAATGACACTTTTTCGCCCCAAAATACCAATCTTTAAATAGATATCACGCGTTTTCTCCTCGAAAATACTACCTTTCACCCCAAAATCACGCATTTTCTCTCCGAAAATACACCACGTTTCACCCGAAAATTACGCATTTTCTGCGCGAAGCAACCCCATTTCACCCAAGAACCACGCATTTTTTTCCCGAAAATTCTACGTTTCAAAGGAAAATCACACATTTTCTCCCTGAACATATTACCTTTCACCCTAAAATCACGCGTTTTCTGCCTGAAGGAACCCCATTTCACACGAATATCACGCATTGTCTACTGGAAAATACCACTTTTCTAACGAAAATCACGCATTGTTCGTCCGGAAACACAAGTTTTTTCCCGAATATCACGCATTTTCTCCCCGAAAAAATGCACCTCTGTCCAAAAGTCACGCATCTTGTACCCGAAAATACCACTTTTCTCCTGAAAATCCCGCATTTACACCCCAGAAATGCCTCTTTTCGCGCGAAAAGCATTTCCTTCGGGAAAATCACGCTTTTCAACCAAAAAACACGTGTTTTCTCCTTGAAAATACCATCTTTCGCCTGAGAATCACGCATGTTCACTTGGAAAATACCCCATTTCCCCAGAAAATCTTGCGCTGTCTCCCCGAAAATACCCTGAGCGCAAGTCCGCGCATGCGCAGTGTGATCGCAAATCCTCGCATACGCGGTGCTCCCCCCGTGAGAATTCTCTTCGAAAAAAGCTTTTGCCTGGAAGTCACGCATTTTCTACCCAAAAATACCAAGATTTTGCCCGGAAATCACGCATTTACACCTCAAAAACGTCACTTTTCACCCAAAAAGCAAGCATTTTCTCTTAGGAAATTTTACCCCCTAAACACACATTTTTACCATAAAAATACCATTTTTCGCACTAGAATCACGTATGTTCACTTCAAAAATACCGCATTTCACCCAAAAACCACGCATTTTCCTCCCAAAAATACCACTTTTTAAATAGAAATCACGCGTTTTCTCCTCGAAAATACCACCTTTCACCCCAAAATCACGCATTTTCTCTCCAAAAATACCACCTTTCTCTCGAAAATCACGCATTTTCACCCCGAAAATAGCAATTCTCCCTTGAAAATTCCCACAATTTCTTCCCGAAAATACCACTTTTCGCTGGAAGATAATGCCTTTCAACCCCAAATACACCACGTTTCACCCAAAAATCACGCTTTTTCACGCCAAAAATACCACATTTCACCCCAAAAGAACACATTTTCTTCCGAAAATACCACATTTCAAAGCAAAATCACGCATTTTCTTCCAAAAATTCTACCTTTCAAAGGAAAATCACGCATTTTTTACCCAAAAATACCAGTATTTTGCCTGGAAATCACGCATTTACACCTCAAAAACGTCACTTTTCACCCAAAAAGCAAGCATTTTCTCTTAGAAAATTTTACCCCAAAAACACACATTTTTACCATAAAAATACCATTTTTCGCACTAGAATCACATACGTTCACTTCAAAAATACCGCATTTCACCCCAAAATGACACTTTTTCGCCCCAAAATACCAATCTTTAAATAGATATCACGCGTTTTCTCCTCGAAAATACTACCTTTCACCCCAAAATCACGCATTTTCTCTCCGAAAATACACCACGTTTCACCCGAAAATTACGCATTTTCTGCGCGAAGCAACCCCATTTCACCCAAGAACCACGCATTTTTTTCCCGAAAATTCTACGTTTCAAAGGAAAATCACACATTTTCTCCCTGAACATATTACCTTTCACCCTAAAATCACGCGTTTTCTGCCTGAAGGAACCCCATTTCACACGAATATCACGCATTGTCTACTGGAAAATACCACTTTTCTAACGAAAATCACGCATTGTTCGTCCGGAAACACAAGTTTTTTCCCGAATATCACGCATTTTCTCCCCGAAAAAATGCACCTCTGTCCAAAAGTCACGCATCTTGTACCCGAAAATACCACTTTTCTCCTGAAAATCCCGCATTTACACCCCAGAAATGCCTCTTTTCGCGCGCGAAAAGCATTTCCTTCGGGAAAATCACGCTTTTCAACCAAAAAACACGTGTTTTCTCCTTGAAAATACCATCTTTCGCCTGAGAATCACGCATGTTCACTTGGAAAATACCCCATTTCCCCAGAAAATCTTGCGCTGTCTCCCCGAAAATACCCTGAGCGCAAGTCCGCGCATGCGCAGTGTGATCGCAAATCCTCGCATACGCGGTGCTCCCCCCGTGAGAATTCTCTTCGAAAAAAGCTTTTGCCTGGAAGTCACGCATTTTCTACCCAAAAATACCAAGATTTTGCCCGGAAATCACGCATTTACACCTCAAAAACGTCACTTTTCACCCAAAAAGCAAGCATTTTCTCTTAGGAAATTTTACCCCCTAAACACACATTTTTACCATAAAAATACCATTTTTCGCACTAGAATCACGTATGTTCACTTCAAAAATACCGCATTTCACCCAAAAACCACGCATTTTCCTCCCAAAAATACCACTTTTTAAATAGAAATCACGCGTTTTCTCCTCGAAAATACCACCTTTCACCCCAAAATCACGCATTTTCTCTCCAAAAATACCACCTTTCTCTCGAAAATCACGCATTTTCACCCCGAAAATAGCAATTCTCCCTTGAAAATTCCCACAATTTCTTCCCGAAAATACCACTTTTGCTGGAAGATAATGCCTTTCAACCCCAAATACACCACGTTTCACCCAAAAATCACGCTTTTTCACGCCAAAAATACCACATTTCACCCCAAAAGAACACATTTTCTTCCGAAAATACCACATTTCAAAGCAAAATCACGCATTTTCTTCCAAAAATTCTACCTTTCAAAGGAAAATCACGCATTTTTTACCCAAAAATACCAGTATTTTGCCTGGAAATCACGCATTTACACCTCAAAAACGTCACTTTTCACCCAAAAAGCAAGCATTTTCTCTTAGAAAATTTTACCCCAAAAACACACATTTTTACCATAAAAATACCATTTTTCGCACTAGAATCACATACGTTCACTTCAAAAATACCGCATTTCACCCCAAAATGACACTTTTTCGCCCCAAAATACCAATCTTTAAATAGATATCACGCGTTTTCTCCTCGAAAATACTACCTTTCACCCCAAAATCACGCATTTTCTCTCCGAAAATACACCACGTTTCACCCGAAAATTACGCATTTTCTGCGCGAAGCAACCCCATTTCACCCAAGAACCACGCATTTTTTTCCCGAAAATTCTACGTTTCAAAGGAAAATCACACATTTTCTCCCTGAACATATTACCTTTCACCCTAAAATCACGCGTTTTCTGCCTGAAGGAACCCCATTTCACACGAATATCACGCATTGTCTACTGGAAAATACCACTTTTCTAACGAAAATCACGCATTGTTCGTCCGGAAACACAAGTTTTTTCCCGAATATCACGCATTTTCTCCCCGAAAAAATGCACCTCTGTCCAAAAGTCACGCATCTTGTACCCGAAAATACCACTTTTCTCCTGAAAATCCCGCATTTACACCCCAGAAATGCCTCTTTTCGCGCGAAAAGCATTTCCTTCGGGAAAATCACGCTTTTCAACCAAAAAACACGTGTTTTCTCCTTGAAAATACCATCTTTCGCCTGAGAATCACGCATGTTCACTTGGAAAATACCCCATTTCCCCAGAAAATCTTGCGCTGTCTCCCCGAAAATACCCTGAGCGCAAGTCCGCGCATGCGCAGTGTGATCGCAAATCCTCGCATACGCGGTGCTCCCCCCGTGAGAATTCTCTTCGAAAAAAGCTTTTGCCTGGAAGTCACGCATTTTCTACCCAAAAATACCAAGATTTTGCCCGGAAATCACGCATTTACACCTCAAAAACGTCACTTTTCACCCAAAAAGCAAGCATTTTCTCTTAGGAAATTTTACCCCTAAACACACATTTTTACCATAAAAATACCATTTTTCGCACTAGAATCACGTATGTTCACTTCAAAAATACCGCATTTCACCCAAAAACCACGCATTTTCCTCCCAAAAATACCACTTTTTAAATAGAAATCACGCGTTTTCTCCTCGAAAATACCACCTTTCACCCCAAAATCACGCATTTTCTCTCCAAAAATACCACCTTTCTCTCGAAAATCACGCATTTTCACCCCGAAAATAGCAATTCTCCCTTGAAAATTCCCACAATTTCTTCCCGAAAATACCACTTTTTGCTGGAAGATAATGCCTTTCAACCCCAAATACACCACGTTTCACCCAAAAATCACGCTTTTTCACGCCAAAAATACCACATTTCACCCCAAAAGAACACATTTTCTTCCGAAAATACCACATTTCAAAGCAAAATCACGCATTTTCTTCCAAAAATTCTACCTTTCAAAGGAAAATCACGCATTTTTTACCCAAAAATACCAGTATTTTGCCTGGAAATCACGCATTTACACCTCAAAAACGTCACTTTTCACCCAAAAAGCAAGCATTTTCTCTTAGAAAATTTTACCCCAAAAACACACATTTTTACCATAAAAATACCATTTTTCGCACTAGAATCACATACGTTCACTTCAAAAATACCGCATTTCACCCCAAAATGACACTTTTTCGCCCCAAAATACCAATCTTTAAATAGATATCACGCGTTTTCTCCTCGAAAATACTACCTTTCACCCCAAAATCACGCATTTTCTCTCCGAAAATACACCACGTTTCACCCGAAAATTACGCATTTTCTGCGCGAAGCAACCCCATTTCACCCAAGAACCACGCATTTTTTTCCCGAAAATTCTACGTTTCAAAGGAAAATCACACATTTTCTCCCTGAACATATTACCTTTCACCCTAAAATCACGCGTTTTCTGCCTGAAGGAACCCCATTTCACACGAATATCACGCATTGTCTACTGGAAAATACCACTTTTCTAACGAAAATCACGCATTGTTCGTCCGGAAACACAAGTTTTTTCCCGAATATCACGCATTTTCTCCCCGAAAAAATGCACCTCTGTCCAAAAGTCACGCATCTTGTACCCGAAAATACCACTTTTCTCCTGAAAATCCCGCATTTACACCCCAGAAATGCCTCTTTTCGCGCGAAAAGCATTTCCTTCGGGAAAATCACGCTTTTCAACCAAAAAACACGTGTTTTCTCCTTGAAAATACCATCTTTCGCCTGAGAATCACGCATGTTCACTTGGAAAATACCCCATTTCCCCAGAAAATCTTGCGCTGTCTCCCCGAAAATACCCTGAGCGCAAGTCCGCGCATGCGCAGTGTGATCGCAAATCCTCGCATACGCGGTGCTCCCCCCGTGAGAATTCTCTTCGAAAAAAGCTTTTGCCTGGAAGTCACGCATTTTCTACCCAAAAATACCAAGATTTTGCCCGGAAATCACGCATTTACACCTCAAAAACGTCACTTTTCACCCAAAAAGCAAGCATTTTCTCTTAGGAAATTTTACCCCCTAAACACACATTTTTACCATAAAAATACCATTTTTCGCACTAGAATCACGTATGTTCACTTCAAAAATACCGCATTTCACCCAAAAACCACGCATTTTCCTCCCAAAAATACCACTTTTTAAATAGAAATCACGCGTTTTCTCCTCGAAAATACCACCTTTCACCCCAAAATCACGCATTTTCTCTCCAAAAATACCACCTTTCTCTCGAAAATCACGCATTTTCACCCCGAAAATAGCAATTCTCCCTTGAAAATTCCCACAATTTCTTCCCGAAAATACCACTTTTCGCTGGAAGATAATGCCTTTCAACCCCAAATACACCACGTTTCACCCAAAAATCACGCTTTTTCACGCCAAAAATACCACATTTCACCCCAAAAGAACACATTTTCTTCCGAAAATACCACATTTCAAAGCAAAATCACGCATTTTCTTCCAAAAATTCTACCTTTCAAAGGAAAATCACGCATTTTTTACCCAAAAATACCAGTATTTTGCCTGGAAATCACGCATTTACACCTCAAAAACGTCACTTTTCACCCAAAAAGCAAGCATTTTCTCTTAGAAAATTTTACCCCAAAAACACACATTTTTACCATAAAAATACCATTTTTCGCACTAGAATCACATACGTTCACTTCAAAAATACCGCATTTCACCCCAAAATGACACTTTTTCGCCCCAAAATACCAATCTTTAAATAGATATCACGCGTTTTCTCCTCGAAAATACTACCTTTCACCCCAAAATCACGCATTTTCTCTCCGAAAATACACCACGTTTCACCCGAAAATTACGCATTTTCTGCGCGAAGCAACCCCATTTCACCCAAGAACCACGCATTTTTTTCCCGAAAATTCTACGTTTCAAAGGAAAATCACACATTTTCTCCCTGAACATATTACCTTTCACCCTAAAATCACGCGTTTTCTGCCTGAAGGAACCCCATTTCACACGAATATCACGCATTGTCTACTGGAAAATACCACTTTTCTAACGAAAATCACGCATTGTTCGTCCGGAAACACAAGTTTTTTCCCGAATATCACGCATTTTCTCCCCGAAAAAATGCACCTCTGTCCAAAAGTCACGCATCTTGTACCCGAAAATACCACTTTTCTCCTGAAAATCCCGCATTTACACCCCAGAAATGCCTCTTTTCGCGCGAAAAGCATTTCCTTCGGGAAAATCACGCTTTTCAACCAAAAAACACGTGTTTTCTCCTTGAAAATACCATCTTTCGCCTGAGAATCACGCATGTTCACTTGGAAAATACCCCATTTCCCCAGAAAATCTTGCGCTGTCTCCCCGAAAATACCCTGAGCGCAAGTCCGCGCATGCGCAGTGTGATCGCAAATCCTCGCATACGCGGTGCTCCCCCCGTGAGAATTCTCTTCGAAAAAAGCTTTTGCCTGGAAGTCACGCATTTTCTACCCAAAAATACCAAGATTTTGCCCGGAAATCACGCATTTACACCTCAAAAACGTCACTTTTCACCCAAAAAGCAAGCATTTTCTCTTAGGAAATTTTACCCCCTAAACACACATTTTTACCATAAAAATACCATTTTTCGCACTAGAATCACGTATGTTCACTTCAAAAATACCGCATTTCACCCAAAAACCACGCATTTTCCTCCCAAAAATACCACTTTTTAAATAGAAATCACGCGTTTTCTCCTCGAAAATACCACCTTTCACCCCAAAATCACGCATTTTCTCTCCAAAAATACCACCTTTCTCTCGAAAATCACGCATTTTCACCCCGAAAATAGCAATTCTCCCTTGAAAATTCCCACAATTTCTTCCCGAAAATACCACTTTTGCTGGAAGATAATGCCTTTCAACCCCAAATACACCACGTTTCACCCAAAAATCACGCTTTTTCACGCCAAAAATACCACATTTCACCCCAAAAGAACACATTTTCTTCCGAAAATACCACATTTCAAAGCAAAATCACGCATTTTCTTCCAAAAATTCTACCTTTCAAAGGAAAATCACGCATTTTTTACCCAAAAATACCAGTATTTTGCCTGGAAATCACGCATTTACACCTCAAAAACGTCACTTTTCACCCAAAAAGCAAGCATTTTCTCTTAGAAAATTTTACCCCAAAAACACACATTTTTACCATAAAAATACCATTTTTCGCACTAGAATCACATACGTTCACTTCAAAAATACCGCATTTCACCCCAAAATGACACTTTTTCGCCCCAAAATACCAATCTTTAAATAGATATCACGCGTTTTCTCCTCGAAAATACTACCTTTCACCCCAAAATCACGCATTTTCTCTCCGAAAATACACCACGTTTCACCCGAAAATTACGCATTTTCTGCGCGAAGCAACCCCATTTCACCCAAGAACCACGCATTTTTTTCCCGAAAATTCTACGTTTCAAAGGAAAATCACACATTTTCTCCCTGAACATATTACCTTTCACCCTAAAATCACGCGTTTTCTGCCTGAAGGAACCCCATTTCACACGAATATCACGCATTGTCTACTGGAAAATACCACTTTTCTAACGAAAATCACGCATTGTTCGTCCGGAAACACAAGTTTTTTCCCGAATATCACGCATTTTCTCCCCGAAAAAATGCACCTCTGTCCAAAAGTCACGCATCTTGTACCCGAAAATACCACTTTTCTCCTGAGAATCCCGCATTTACACCCCAGAAATGCCTCTTTTCGCGCGAAAAGCATTTCCTTCGGGAAAATCACGCTTTTCAACCAAAAAACACGTGTTTTCTCCTTGAAAATACCATCTTTCGCCTGAGAATCACGCATGTTCACTTGGAAAATACCCCATTTCCCCAGAAAATCTTGCGCTGTCTCCCCGAAAATACCCTGAGCGCAAGTCCGCGCATGCGCAGTGTGATCGCAAATCCTCGCATACGCGGTGCTCCCCCCGTGAGAATTCTCTTCGAAAAAAGCTTTTGCCTGGAAGTCACGCATTTTCTACCCAAAAATACCAAGATTTTGCCCGGAAATCACGCATTTACACCTCAAAAACGTCACTTTTCACCCAAAAAGCAAGCATTTTCTCTTAGGAAATTTTACCCCCTAAACACACATTTTTACCATAAAAATACCATTTTTCGCACTAGAATCACGTATGTTCACTTCAAAAATACCGCATTTCACCCAAAAACCACGCATTTTCCTCCCAAAAATACCACTTTTTAAATAGAAATCACGCGTTTTCTCCTCGAAAATACCACCTTTCACCCCAAAATCACGCATTTTCTCTCCAAAAATACCACCTTTCTCTCGAAAATCACGCATTTTCACCCCGAAAATAGCAATTCTCCCTTGAAAATTCCCACAATTTCTTCCCGAAAATACCACTTTTTGCTGGAAGATAATGCCTTTCAACCCCAAATACACCACGTTTCACCCAAAAATCACGCTTTTTCACGCCAAAAATACCACATTTCACCCCAAAAGAACACATTTTCTTCCGAAAATACCACATTTCAAAGCAAAATCACGCATTTTCTTCCAAAAATTCTACCTTTCAAAGGAAAATCACGCATTTTTTACCCAAAAATACCAGTATTTTGCCTGGAAATCACGCATTTACACCTCAAAAACGTCACTTTTCACCCAAAAAGCAAGCATTTTCTCTTAGAAAATTTTACCCCAAAAACACACATTTTTACCATAAAAATACCATTTTTCGCACTAGAATCACATACGTTCACTTCAAAAATACCGCATTTCACCCCAAAATGACACTTTTTCGCCCCAAAATACCAATCTTTAAATAGATATCACGCGTTTTCTCCTCGAAAATACTACCTTTCACCCCAAAATCACGCATTTTCTCTCCGAAAATACACCACGTTTCACCCGAAAATTACGCATTTTCTGCGCGAAGCAACCCCATTTCACCCAAGAACCACGCATTTTTTTCCCGAAAATTCTACGTTTCAAAGGAAAATCACACATTTTCTCCCTGAACATATTACCTTTCACCCTAAAATCACGCGTTTTCTGCCTGAAGGAACCCCATTTCACACGAATATCACGCATTGTCTACTGGAAAATACCACTTTTCTAACGAAAATCACGCATTGTTCGTCCGGAAACACAAGTTTTTTCCCGAATATCACGCATTTTCTCCCCGAAAAAATGCACCTCTGTCCAAAAGTCACGCATCTTGTACCCGAAAATACCACTTTTCTCCTGAGAATCCCGCATTTACACCCCAGAAATGCCTCTTTTCGCGCGAAAAGCATTTCCTTCGGGAAAATCACGCTTTTCAACCAAAAAACACGTGTTTTCTCCTTGAAAATACCATCTTTCGCCTGAGAATCACGCATGTTCACTTGGAAAATACCCCATTTCCCCAGAAAATCTTGCGCTGTCTCCCCGAAAATACCCTGAGCGCAAGTCCGCGCATGCGCAGTGTGATCGCAAATCCTCGCATACGCGGTGCTCCCCCCGTGAGAATTCTCTTCGAAAAAAGCTTTTGCCTGGAAGTCACGCATTTTCTACCCAAAAATACCAAGATTTTGCCCGGAAATCACGCATTTACACCTCAAAAACGTCACTTTTCACCCAAAAAGCAAGCATTTTCTCTTAGGAAATTTTACCCCCTAAACACACATTTTTACCATAAAAATACCATTTTTCGCACTAGAATCACGTATGTTCACTTCAAAAATACCGCATTTCACCCAAAAACCACGCATTTTCCTCCCAAAAATACCACTTTTTAAATAGAAATCACGCGTTTTCTCCTCGAAAATACCACCTTTCACCCCAAAATCACGCATTTTCTCTCCAAAAATACCACCTTTCTCTCGAAAATCACGCATTTTCACCCCGAAAATAGCAATTCTCCCTTGAAAATTCCCACAATTTCTTCCCGAAAATACCACTTTTCGCTGGAAGATAATGCCTTTCAACCCCAAATACACCACGTTTCACCCAAAAATCACGCTTTTTCACGCCAAAAATACCACATTTCACCCCAAAAGAACACATTTTCTTCCGAAAATACCACATTTCAAAGCAAAATCACGCATTTTCTTCCAAAAATTCTACCTTTCAAAGGAAAATCACGCATTTTTTACCCAAAAATACCAGTATTTTGCCTGGAAATCACGCATTTACACCTCAAAAACGTCACTTTTCACCCAAAAAGCAAGCATTTTCTCTTAGAAAATTTTACCCCAAAAACACACATTTTTACCATAAAAATACCATTTTTCGCACTAGAATCACATACGTTCACTTCAAAAATACCGCATTTCACCCCAAAATGACACTTTTTCGCCCCAAAATACCAATCTTTAAATAGATATCACGCGTTTTCTCCTCGAAAATACTACCTTTCACCCCAAAATCACGCATTTTCTCTCCGAAAATACACCACGTTTCACCCGAAAATTACGCATTTTCTGCGCGAAGCAACCCCATTTCACCCAAGAACCACGCATTTTTTTCCCGAAAATTCTACGTTTCAAAGGAAAATCACACATTTTCTCCCTGAACATATTACCTTTCACCCTAAAATCACGCGTTTTCTGCCTGAAGGAACCCCATTTCACACGAATATCACGCATTGTCTACTGGAAAATACCACTTTTCTAACGAAAATCACGCATTGTTCGTCCGGAAACACAAGTTTTTTCCCGAATATCACGCATTTTCTCCCCGAAAAAATGCACCTCTGTCCAAAAGTCACGCATCTTGTACCCGAAAATACCACTTTTCTCCTGAAAATCCCGCATTTACACCCCAGAAATGCCTCTTTTCGCGCGAAAAGCATTTCCTTCGGGAAAATCACGCTTTTCAACCAAAAAACACGTGTTTTCTCCTTGAAAATACCATCTTTCGCCTGAGAATCACGCATGTTCACTTGGAAAATACCCCATTTCCCCAGAAAATCTTGCGCTGTCTCCCCGAAAATACCCTGAGCGCAAGTCCGCGCATGCGCAGTGTGATCGCAAATCCTCGCATACGCGGTGCTCCCCCCGTGAGAATTCTCTTCGAAAAAAGCTTTTGCCTGGAAGTCACGCATTTTCTACCCAAAAATACCAAGATTTTGCCCGGAAATCACGCATTTACACCTCAAAAACGTCACTTTTCACCCAAAAAGCAAGCATTTTCTCTTAGGAAATTTTACCCCCTAAACACACATTTTTACCATAAAAATACCATTTTTCGCACTAGAATCACGTATGTTCACTTCAAAAATACCGCATTTCACCCAAAAACCACGCATTTTCCTCCCAAAAATACCACTTTTTAAATAGAAATCACGCGTTTTCTCCTCGAAAATACCACCTTTCACCCCAAAATCACGCATTTTCTCTCCAAAAATACCACCTTTCTCTCGAAAATCACGCATTTTCACCCCGAAAATAGCAATTCTCCCTTGAAAATTCCCACAATTTCTTCCCGAAAATACCACTTTTCGCTGGAAGATAATGCCTTTCAACCCCAAATACACCACGTTTCACCCAAAAATCACGCTTTTTCACGCCAAAAATACCACATTTCACCCCAAAAGAACACATTTTCTTCCGAAAATACCACATTTCAAAGCAAAATCACGCATTTTCTTCCAAAAATTCTACCTTTCAAAGGAAAATCACGCATTTTTTACCCAAAAATACCAGTATTTTGCCTGGAAATCACGCATTTACACCTCAAAAACGTCACTTTTCACCCAAAAAGCAAGCATTTTCTCTTAGAAAATTTTACCCCAAAAACACACATTTTTACCATAAAAATACCATTTTTCGCACTAGAATCACATACGTTCACTTCAAAAATACCGCATTTCACCCCAAAATGACACTTTTTCGCCCCAAAATACCAATCTTTAAATAGATATCACGCGTTTTCTCCTCGAAAATACTACCTTTCACCCCAAAATCACGCATTTTCTCTCCGAAAATACACCACGTTTCACCCGAAAATTACGCATTTTCTGCGCGAAGCAACCCCATTTCACCCAAGAACCACGCATTTTTTTCCCGAAAATTCTACGTTTCAAAGGAAAATCACACATTTTCTCCCTGAACATATTACCTTTCACCCTAAAATCACGCGTTTTCTGCCTGAAGGAACCCCATTTCACACGAATATCACGCATTGTCTACTGGAAAATACCACTTTTCTAACGAAAATCACGCATTGTTCGTCCGGAAACACAAGTTTTTTCCCGAATATCACGCATTTTCTCCCCGAAAAAATGCACCTCTGTCCAAAAGTCACGCATCTTGTACCCGAAAATACCACTTTTCTCCTGAAAATCCCGCATTTACACCCCAGAAATGCCTCTTTTCGCGCGAAAAGCATTTCCTTCGGGAAAATCACGCTTTTCAACCAAAAAACACGTGTTTTCTCCTTGAAAATACCATCTTTCGCCTGAGAATCACGCATGTTCACTTGGAAAATACCCCATTTCCCCAGAAAATCTTGCGCTGTCTCCCCGAAAATACCCTGAGCGCAAGTCCGCGCATGCGCAGTGTGATCGCAAATCCTCGCATACGCGGTGCTCCCCCCGTGAGAATTCTCTTCGAAAAAAGCTTTTGCCTGGAAGTCACGCATTTTCTACCCAAAAATACCAAGATTTTGCCCGGAAATCACGCATTTACACCTCAAAAACGTCACTTTTCACCCAAAAAGCAAGCATTTTCTCTTAGGAAATTTTACCCCCTAAACACACATTTTTACCATAAAAATACCATTTTTCGCACTAGAATCACGTATGTTCACTTCAAAAATACCGCATTTCACCCAAAAACCACGCATTTTCCTCCCAAAAATACCACTTTTTAAATAGAAATCACGCGTTTTCTCCTCGAAAATACCACCTTTCACCCCAAAATCACGCATTTTCTCTCCAAAAATACCACCTTTCTCTCGAAAATCACGCATTTTCACCCCGAAAATAGCAATTCTCCCTTGAAAATTCCCACAATTTCTTCCCGAAAATACCACTTTTCGCTGGAAGATAATGCCTTTCAACCCCAAATACACCACGTTTCACCCAAAAATCACGCTTTTTCACGCCAAAAATACCACATTTCACCCCAAAAGAACACATTTTCTTCCGAAAATACCACATTTCAAAGCAAAATCACGCATTTTCTTCCAAAAATTCTACCTTTCAAAGGAAAATCACGCATTTTTTACCCAAAAATACCAGTATTTTGCCTGGAAATCACGCATTTACACCTCAAAAACGTCACTTTTCACCCAAAAAGCAAGCATTTTCTCTTAGAAAATTTTACCCCAAAAACACACATTTTTACCATAAAAATACCATTTTTCGCACTAGAATCACATACGTTCACTTCAAAAATACCGCATTTCACCCCAAAATGACACTTTTTCGCCCCAAAATACCAATCTTTAAATAGATATCACGCGTTTTCTCCTCGAAAATACTACCTTTCACCCCAAAATCACGCATTTTCTCTCCGAAAATACACCACGTTTCACCCGAAAATTACGCATTTTCTGCGCGAAGCAACCCCATTTCACCCAAGAACCACGCATTTTTTTCCCGAAAATTCTACGTTTCAAAGGAAAATCACACATTTTCTCCCTGAACATATTACCTTTCACCCTAAAATCACGCGTTTTCTGCCTGAAGGAACCCCATTTCACACGAATATCACGCATTGTCTACTGGAAAATACCACTTTTCTAACGAAAATCACGCATTGTTCGTCCGGAAACACAAGTTTTTTCCCGAATATCACGCATTTTCTCCCCGAAAAAATGCACCTCTGTCCAAAAGTCACGCATCTTGTACCCGAAAATACCACTTTTCTCCTGAGAATCCCGCATTTACACCCCAGAAATGCCTCTTTTCGCGCGAAAAGCATTTCCTTCGGGAAAATCACGCTTTTCAACCAAAAAACACGTGTTTTCTCCTTGAAAATACCATCTTTCGCCTGAGAATCACGCATGTTCACTTGGAAAATACCCCATTTCCCCAGAAAATCTTGCGCTGTCTCCCCGAAAATACCCTGAGCGCAAGTCCGCGCATGCGCAGTGTGATCGCAAATCCTCGCATACGCGGTGCTCCCCCCGTGAGAATTCTCTTCGAAAAAAGCTTTTGCCTGGAAGTCACGCATTTTCTACCCAAAAATACCAAGATTTTGCCCGGAAATCACGCATTTACACCTCAAAAACGTCACTTTTCACCCAAAAAGCAAGCATTTTCTCTTAGGAAATTTTACCCCCTAAACACACATTTTTACCATAAAAATACCATTTTTCGCACTAGAATCACGTATGTTCACTTCAAAAATACCGCATTTCACCCAAAAACCACGCATTTTCCTCCCAAAAATACCACTTTTTAAATAGAAATCACGCGTTTTCTCCTCGAAAATACCACCTTTCACCCCAAAATCACGCATTTTCTCTCCAAAAATACCACCTTTCTCTCGAAAATCACGCATTTTCACCCCGAAAATAGCAATTCTCCCTTGAAAATTCCCACAATTTCTTCCCGAAAATACCACTTTTCGCTGGAAGATAATGCCTTTCAACCCCAAATACACCACGTTTCACCCAAAAATCACGCTTTTTCACGCCAAAAATACCACATTTCACCCCAAAAGAACACATTTTCTTCCGAAAATACCACATTTCAAAGCAAAATCACGCATTTTCTTCCAAAAATTCTACCTTTCAAAGGAAAATCACGCATTTTTTACCCAAAAATACCAGTATTTTGCCTGGAAATCACGCATTTACACCTCAAAAACGTCACTTTTCACCCAAAAAGCAAGCATTTTCTCTTAGAAAATTTTACCCCAAAAACACACATTTTTACCATAAAAATACCATTTTTCGCACTAGAATCACATACGTTCACTTCAAAAATACCGCATTTCACCCCAAAATGACACTTTTTCGCCCCAAAATACCAATCTTTAAATAGATATCACGCGTTTTCTCCTCGAAAATACTACCTTTCACCCCAAAATCACGCATTTTCTCTCCGAAAATACACCACGTTTCACCCGAAAATTACGCATTTTCTGCGCGAAGCAACCCCATTTCACCCAAGAACCACGCATTTTTTTCCCGAAAATTCTACGTTTCAAAGGAAAATCACACATTTTCTCCCTGAACATATTACCTTTCACCCTAAAATCACGCGTTTTCTGCCTGAAGGAACCCCATTTCACACGAATATCACGCATTGTCTACTGGAAAATACCACTTTTCTAACGAAAATCACGCATTGTTCGTCCGGAAACACAAGTTTTTTCCCGAATATCACGCATTTTCTCCCCGAAAAAATGCACCTCTGTCCAAAAGTCACGCATCTTGTACCCGAAAATACCACTTTTCTCCTGAGAATCCCGCATTTACACCCCAGAAATGCCTCTTTTCGCGCGAAAAGCATTTCCTTCGGGAAAATCACGCTTTTCAACCAAAAAACACGTGTTTTCTCCTTGAAAATACCATCTTTCGCCTGAGAATCACGCATGTTCACTTGGAAAATACCCCATTTCCCCAGAAAATCTTGCGCTGTCTCCCCGAAAATACCCTGAGCGCAAGTCCGCGCATGCGCAGTGTGATCGCAAATCCTCGCATACGCGGTGCTCCCCCCGTGAGAATTCTCTTCGAAAAAAGCTTTTGCCTGGAAGTCACGCATTTTCTACCCAAAAATACCAAGATTTTGCCCGGAAATCACGCATTTACACCTCAAAAACGTCACTTTTCACCCAAAAAGCAAGCATTTTCTCTTAGGAAATTTTACCCCCTAAACACACATTTTTACCATAAAAATACCATTTTTCGCACTAGAATCACGTATGTTCACTTCAAAAATACCGCATTTCACCCAAAAACCACGCATTTTCCTCCCAAAAATACCACTTTTTAAATAGAAATCACGCGTTTTCTCCTCGAAAATACCACCTTTCACCCCAAAATCACGCATTTTCTCTCCAAAAATACCACCTTTCTCTCGAAAATCACGCATTTTCACCCCGAAAATAGCAATTCTCCCTTGAAAATTCCCACAATTTCTTCCCGAAAATACCACTTTTCGCTGGAAGATAATGCCTTTCAACCCCAAATACACCACGTTTCACCCAAAAATCACGCTTTTTCACGCCAAAAATACCACATTTCACCCCAAAAGAACACATTTTCTTCCGAAAATACCACATTTCAAAGCAAAATCACGCATTTTCTTCCAAAAATTCTACCTTTCAAAGGAAAATCACGCATTTTTTACCCAAAAATACCAGTATTTTGCCTGGAAATCACGCATTTACACCTCAAAAACGTCACTTTTCACCCAAAAAGCAAGCATTTTCTCTTAGAAAATTTTACCCCAAAAACACACATTTTTACCATAAAAATACCATTTTTCGCACTAGAATCACATACGTTCACTTCAAAAATACCGCATTTCACCCCAAAATGACACTTTTTCGCCCCAAAATACCAATCTTTAAATAGATATCACGCGTTTTCTCCTCGAAAATACTACCTTTCACCCCAAAATCACGCATTTTCTCTCCGAAAATACACCACGTTTCACCCGAAAATTACGCATTTTCTGCGCGAAGCAACCCCATTTCACCCAAGAACCACGCATTTTTTTCCCGAAAATTCTACGTTTCAAAGGAAAATCACACATTTTCTCCCTGAACATATTACCTTTCACCCTAAAATCACGCGTTTTCTGCCTGAAGGAACCCCATTTCACACGAATATCACGCATTGTCTACTGGAAAATACCACTTTTCTAACGAAAATCACGCATTGTTCGTCCGGAAACACAAGTTTTTTCCCGAATATCACGCATTTTCTCCCCGAAAAAATGCACCTCTGTCCAAAAGTCACGCATCTTGTACCCGAAAATACCACTTTTCTCCTGAAAATCCCGCATTTACACCCCAGAAATGCCTCTTTTCGCGCGAAAAGCATTTCCTTCGGGAAAATCACGCTTTTCAACCAAAAAACACGTGTTTTCTCCTTGAAAATACCATCTTTCGCCTGAGAATCACGCATGTTCACTTGGAAAATACCCCATTTCCCCAGAAAATCTTGCGCTGTCTCCCCGAAAATACCCTGAGCGCAAGTCCGCGCATGCGCAGTGTGATCGCAAATCCTCGCATACGCGGTGCTCCCCCCGTGAGAATTCTCTTCGAAAAAAGCTTTTGCCTGGAAGTCACGCATTTTCTACCCAAAAATACCAAGATTTTGCCCGGAAATCACGCATTTACACCTCAAAAACGTCACTTTTCACCCAAAAAGCAAGCATTTTCTCTTAGGAAATTTTACCCCCTAAACACACATTTTTACCATAAAAATACCATTTTTCGCACTAGAATCACGTATGTTCACTTCAAAAATACCGCATTTCACCCAAAAACCACGCATTTTCCTCCCAAAAATACCACTTTTTAAATAGAAATCACGCGTTTTCTCCTCGAAAATACCACCTTTCACCCCAAAATCACGCATTTTCTCTCCAAAAATACCACCTTTCTCTCGAAAATCACGCATTTTCACCCCGAAAATAGCAATTCTCCCTTGAAAATTCCCACAATTTCTTCCCGAAAATACCACTTTTCGCTGGAAGATAATGCCTTTCAACCCCAAATACACCACGTTTCACCCAAAAATCACGCTTTTTCACGCCAAAAATACCACATTTCACCCCAAAAGAACACATTTTCTTCCGAAAATACCACATTTCAAAGCAAAATCACGCATTTTCTTCCAAAAATTCTACCTTTCAAAGGAAAATCACGCATTTTTTACCCAAAAATACCAGTATTTTGCCTGGAAATCACGCATTTACACCTCAAAAACGTCACTTTTCACCCAAAAAGCAAGCATTTTCTCTTAGAAAATTTTACCCCAAAAACACACATTTTTACCATAAAAATACCATTTTTCGCACTAGAATCACATACGTTCACTTCAAAAATACCGCATTTCACCCCAAAATGACACTTTTTCGCCCCAAAATACCAATCTTTAAATAGATATCACGCGTTTTCTCCTCGAAAATACTACCTTTCACCCCAAAATCACGCATTTTCTCTCCGAAAATACACCACGTTTCACCCGAAAATTACGCATTTTCTGCGCGAAGCAACCCCATTTCACCCAAGAACCACGCATTTTTTTCCCGAAAATTCTACGTTTCAAAGGAAAATCACACATTTTCTCCCTGAACATATTACCTTTCACCCTAAAATCACGCGTTTTCTGCCTGAAGGAACCCCATTTCACACGAATATCACGCATTGTCTACTGGAAAATACCACTTTTCTAACGAAAATCACGCATTGTTCGTCCGGAAACACAAGTTTTTTCCCGAATATCACGCATTTTCTCCCCGAAAAAATGCACCTCTGTCCAAAAGTCACGCATCTTGTACCCGAAAATACCACTTTTCTCCTGAAAATCCCGCATTTACACCCCAGAAATGCCTCTTTTCGCGCGAAAAGCATTTCCTTCGGGAAAATCACGCTTTTCAACCAAAAAACACGTGTTTTCTCCTTGAAAATACCATCTTTCGCCTGAGAATCACGCATGTTCACTTGGAAAATACCCCATTTCCCCAGAAAATCTTGCGCTGTCTCCCCGAAAATACCCTGAGCGCAAGTCCGCGCATGCGCAGTGTGATCGCAAATCCTCGCATACGCGGTGCTCCCCCCGTGAGAATTCTCTTCGAAAAAAGCTTTTGCCTGGAAGTCACGCATTTTCTACCCAAAAATACCAAGATTTTGCCCGGAAATCACGCATTTACACCTCAAAAACGTCACTTTTCACCCAAAAAGCAAGCATTTTCTCTTAGGAAATTTTACCCCCTAAACACACATTTTTACCATAAAAATACCATTTTTCGCACTAGAATCACGTATGTTCACTTCAAAAATACCGCATTTCACCCAAAAACCACGCATTTTCCTCCCAAAAATACCACTTTTTAAATAGAAATCACGCGTTTTCTCCTCGAAAATACCACCTTTCACCCCAAAATCACGCATTTTCTCTCCAAAAATACCACCTTTCTCTCGAAAATCACGCATTTTCACCCCGAAAATAGCAATTCTCCCTTGAAAATTCCCACAATTTCTTCCCGAAAATACCACTTTTCGCTGGAAGATAATGCCTTTCAACCCCAAATACACCACGTTTCACCCAAAAATCACGCTTTTTCACGCCAAAAATACCACATTTCACCCCAAAAGAACACATTTTCTTCCGAAAATACCACATTTCAAAGCAAAATCACGCATTTTCTTCCAAAAATTCTACCTTTCAAAGGAAAATCACGCATTTTTTACCCAAAAATACCAGTATTTTGCCTGGAAATCACGCATTTACACCTCAAAAACGTCACTTTTCACCCAAAAAGCAAGCATTTTCTCTTAGAAAATTTTACCCCAAAAACACACATTTTTACCATAAAAATACCATTTTTCGCACTAGAATCACATACGTTCACTTCAAAAATACCGCATTTCACCCCAAAATGACACTTTTTCGCCCCAAAATACCAATCTTTAAATAGATATCACGCGTTTTCTCCTCGAAAATACTACCTTTCACCCCAAAATCACGCATTTTCTCTCCGAAAATACACCACGTTTCACCCGAAAATTACGCATTTTCTGCGCGAAGCAACCCCATTTCACCCAAGAACCACGCATTTTTTTCCCGAAAATTCTACGTTTCAAAGGAAAATCACACATTTTCTCCCTGAACATATTACCTTTCACCCTAAAATCACGCGTTTTCTGCCTGAAGGAACCCCATTTCACACGAATATCACGCATTGTCTACTGGAAAATACCACTTTTCTAACGAAAATCACGCATTGTTCGTCCGGAAACACAAGTTTTTTCCCGAATATCACGCATTTTCTCCCCGAAAAAATGCACCTCTGTCCAAAAGTCACGCATCTTGTACCCGAAAATACCACTTTTCTCCTGAAAATCCCGCATTTACACCCCAGAAATGCCTCTTTTCGCGCGAAAAGCATTTCCTTCGGGAAAATCACGCTTTTCAACCAAAAAACACGTGTTTTCTCCTTGAAAATACCATCTTTCGCCTGAGAATCACGCATGTTCACTTGGAAAATACCCCATTTCCCCAGAAAATCTTGCGCTGTCTCCCCGAAAATACCCTGAGCGCAAGTCCGCGCATGCGCAGTGTGATCGCAAATCCTCGCATACGCGGTGCTCCCCCCGTGAGAATTCTCTTCGAAAAAAGCTTTTGCCTGGAAGTCACGCATTTTCTACCCAAAAATACCAAGATTTTGCCCGGAAATCACGCATTTACACCTCAAAAACGTCACTTTTCACCCAAAAAGCAAGCATTTTCTCTTAGGAAATTTTACCCCCTAAACACACATTTTTACCATAAAAATACCATTTTTCGCACTAGAATCACGTATGTTCACTTCAAAAATACCGCATTTCACCCAAAAACCACGCATTTTCCTCCCAAAAATACCACTTTTTAAATAGAAATCACGCGTTTTCTCCTCGAAAATACCACCTTTCACCCCAAAATCACGCATTTTCTCTCCAAAAATACCACCTTTCTCTCGAAAATCACGCATTTTCACCCCGAAAATAGCAATTCTCCCTTGAAAATTCCCACAATTTCTTCCCGAAAATACCACTTTTCGCTGGAAGATAATGCCTTTCAACCCCAAATACACCACGTTTCACCCAAAAATCACGCTTTTTCACGCCAAAAATACCACATTTCACCCCAAAAGAACACATTTTCTTCCGAAAATACCACATTTCAAAGCAAAATCACGCATTTTCTTCCAAAAATTCTACCTTTCAAAGGAAAATCACGCATTTTTTACCCAAAAATACCAGTATTTTGCCTGGAAATCACGCATTTACACCTCAAAAACGTCACTTTTCACCCAAAAAGCAAGCATTTTCTCTTAGAAAATTTTACCCCAAAAACACACATTTTTACCATAAAAATACCATTTTTCGCACTAGAATCACATACGTTCACTTCAAAAATACCGCATTTCACCCCAAAATGACACTTTTTCGCCCCAAAATACCAATCTTTAAATAGATATCACGCGTTTTCTCCTCGAAAATACTACCTTTCACCCCAAAATCACGCATTTTCTCTCCGAAAATACACCACGTTTCACCCGAAAATTACGCATTTTCTGCGCGAAGCAACCCCATTTCACCCAAGAACCACGCATTTTTTTCCCGAAAATTCTACGTTTCAAAGGAAAATCACACATTTTCTCCCTGAACATATTACCTTTCACCCTAAAATCACGCGTTTTCTGCCTGAAGGAACCCCATTTCACACGAATATCACGCATTGTCTACTGGAAAATACCACTTTTCTAACGAAAATCACGCATTGTTCGTCCGGAAACACAAGTTTTTTCCCGAATATCACGCATTTTCTCCCCGAAAAAATGCACCTCTGTCCAAAAGTCACGCATCTTGTACCCGAAAATACCACTTTTCTCCTGAAAATCCCGCATTTACACCCCAGAAATGCCTCTTTTCGCGCGAAAAGCATTTCCTTCGGGAAAATCACGCTTTTCAACCAAAAAACACGTGTTTTCTCCTTGAAAATACCATCTTTCGCCTGAGAATCACGCATGTTCACTTGGAAAATACCCCATTTCCCCAGAAAATCTTGCGCTGTCTCCCCGAAAATACCCTGAGCGCAAGTCCGCGCATGCGCAGTGTGATCGCAAATCCTCGCATACGCGGTGCTCCCCCCGTGAGAATTCTCTTCGAAAAAAGCTTTTGCCTGGAAGTCACGCATTTTCTACCCAAAAATACCAAGATTTTGCCCGGAAATCACGCATTTACACCTCAAAAACGTCACTTTTCACCCAAAAAGCAAGCATTTTCTCTTAGGAAATTTTACCCCCTAAACACACATTTTTACCATAAAAATACCATTTTTCGCACTAGAATCACGTATGTTCACTTCAAAAATACCGCATTTCACCCAAAAACCACGCATTTTCCTCCCAAAAATACCACTTTTTAAATAGAAATCACGCGTTTTCTCCTCGAAAATACCACCTTTCACCCCAAAATCACGCATTTTCTCTCCAAAAATACCACCTTTCTCTCGAAAATCACGCATTTTCACCCCGAAAATAGCAATTCTCCCTTGAAAATTCCCACAATTTCTTCCCGAAAATACCACTTTTCGCTGGAAGATAATGCCTTTCAACCCCAAATACACCACGTTTCACCCAAAAATCACGCTTTTTCACGCCAAAAATACCACATTTCACCCCAAAAGAACACATTTTCTTCCGAAAATACCACATTTCAAAGCAAAATCACGCATTTTCTTCCAAAAATTCTACCTTTCAAAGGAAAATCACGCATTTTTTACCCAAAAATACCAGTATTTTGCCTGGAAATCACGCATTTACACCTCAAAAACGTCACTTTTCACCCAAAAAGCAAGCATTTTCTCTTAGAAATTTTCCCAAAAACACACATTTTTACCATAAAAATACCATTTTTCGCACTAGAATCACATACGTTCACTTCAAAAATACCGCATTTCACCCCAAAATGACACTTTTTCGCCCAAAAATACCACTTTTTAAATAGAAATCACGCGTTTTCTCCTCGAAAATACCACCTTTCACCCCAAAATCACGCATTTTCTCTCCGAAAATACACCACTTTCTCCGAAAATCACGCATTTTCACCCGAAAATAGCATTCTCCCTTGAAAATTCCCACATTTCTTCCGAAAATACACTTTTCGCTGGAAGATAATGCCTTTCAACCCCAAATACACCACGTTTCACCCAAAAATCACGCTTTTTCACGCCAAAAATACCACATTTCACCCCAAAAGAACACATTTTCTTCCGAAAATACCACATTTCAAAGCAAAATCACGCATTTTCTTCCAAAAATTCTACCTTTCAAAGGAAAATCACGCATTTTTTACCCAAAAATACCAGTATTTTGCCTGGAAATCACGCATTTACACCTCAAAAACGTCACTTTTCACCCAAAAAGCAAGCATTTTCTCTTAGAAAATTTTACCCCAAAAACACACATTTTTACCATAAAAATACCATTTTTCGCACTAGAATCACATACGTTCACTTCAAAAATACCGCATTTCACCCCAAAATGACACTTTTTCGCCCCAAAATACCAATCTTTAAATAGATATCACGCGTTTTCTCCTCGAAAATACTACCTTTCACCCCAAAATCACGCATTTTCTCTCCGAAAATACACCACGTTTCACCCGAAAATTACGCATTTTCTGCGCGAAGCAACCCCATTTCACCCAAGAACCACGCATTTTTTTCCCGAAAATTCTACGTTTCAAAGGAAAATCACACATTTTCTCCCTGAACATATTACCTTTCACCCTAAAATCACGCGTTTTCTGCCTGAAGGAACCCCATTTCACACGAATATCACGCATTGTCTACTGGAAAATACCACTTTTCTAACGAAAATCACGCATTGTTCGTCCGGAAACACAAGTTTTTTCCCGAATATCACGCATTTTCTCCCCGAAAAAATGCACCTCTGTCCAAAAGTCACGCATCTTGTACCCGAAAATACCACTTTTCTCCTGAAAATCCCGCATTTACACCCCAGAAATGCCTCTTTTCGCGCGAAAAGCATTTCCTTCGGGAAAATCACGCTTTTCAACCAAAAAACACGTGTTTTCTCCTTGAAAATACCATCTTTCGCCTGAGAATCACGCATGTTCACTTGGAAAATACCCCATTTCCCCAGAAAATCTTGCGCTGTCTCCCCGAAAATACCCTGAGCGCAAGTCCGCGCATGCGCAGTGTGATCGCAAATCCTCGCATACGCGGTGCTCCCCCCGTGAGAATTCTCTTCGAAAAAAGCTTTTGCCTGGAAGTCACGCATTTTCTACCCAAAAATACCAAGATTTTGCCCGGAAATCACGCATTTACACCTCAAAAACGTCACTTTTCACCCAAAAAGCAAGCATTTTCTCTTAGGAAATTTTACCCCCTAAACACACATTTTTACCATAAAAATACCATTTTTCGCACTAGAATCACGTATGTTCACTTCAAAAATACCGCATTTCACCCAAAAACCACGCATTTTCCTCCCAAAAATACCACTTTTTAAATAGAAATCACGCGTTTTCTCCTCGAAAATACCACCTTTCACCCCAAAATCACGCATTTTCTCTCCAAAAATACCACCTTTCTCTCGAAAATCACGCATTTTCACCCCGAAAATAGCAATTCTCCCTTGAAAATTCCCACAATTTCTTCCCGAAAATACCACTTTTCGCTGGAAGATAATGCCTTTCAACCCCAAATACACCACGTTTCACCCAAAAATCACGCTTTTTCACGCCAAAAATACCACATTTCACCCCAAAAGAACACATTTTCTTCCGAAAATACCACATTTCAAAGCAAAATCACGCATTTTCTTCCAAAAATTCTACCTTTCAAAGGAAAATCACGCATTTTTTACCCAAAAATACCAGTATTTTGCCTGGAAATCACGCATTTACACCTCAAAAACGTCACTTTTCACCCAAAAAGCAAGCATTTTCTCTTAGAAAATTTTACCCCAAAAACACACATTTTTACCATAAAAATACCATTTTTCGCACTAGAATCACATACGTTCACTTCAAAAATACCGCATTTCACCCCAAAATGACACTTTTTCGCCCCAAAATACCAATCTTTAAATAGATATCACGCGTTTTCTCCTCGAAAATACTACCTTTCACCCCAAAATCACGCATTTTCTCTCCGAAAATACACCACGTTTCACCCGAAAATTACGCATTTTCTGCGCGAAGCAACCCCATTTCACCCAAGAACCACGCATTTTTTTCCCGAAAATTCTACGTTTCAAAGGAAAATCACACATTTTCTCCCTGAACATATTACCTTTCACCCTAAAATCACGCGTTTTCTGCCTGAAGGAACCCCATTTCACACGAATATCACGCATTGTCTACTGGAAAATACCACTTTTCTAACGAAAATCACGCATTGTTCGTCCGGAAACACAAGTTTTTTCCCGAATATCACGCATTTTCTCCCCGAAAAAATGCACCTCTGTCCAAAAGTCACGCATCTTGTACCCGAAAATACCACTTTTCTCCTGAAAATCCCGCATTTACACCCCAGAAATGCCTCTTTTCGCGCGAAAAGCATTTCCTTCGGGAAAATCACGCTTTTCAACCAAAAAACACGTGTTTTCTCCTTGAAAATACCATCTTTCGCCTGAGAATCACGCATGTTCACTTGGAAAATACCCCATTTCCCCAGAAAATCTTGCGCTGTCTCCCCGAAAATACCCTGAGCGCAAGTCCGCGCATGCGCAGTGTGATCGCAAATCCTCGCATACGCGGTGCTCCCCCCGTGAGAATTCTCTTCGAAAAAAGCTTTTGCCTGGAAGTCACGCATTTTCTACCCAAAAATACCAAGATTTTGCCCGGAAATCACGCATTTACACCTCAAAAACGTCACTTTTCACCCAAAAAGCAAGCATTTTCTCTTAGGAAATTTTACCCCCTAAACACACATTTTTACCATAAAAATACCATTTTTCGCACTAGAATCACGTATGTTCACTTCAAAAATACCGCATTTCACCCAAAAACCACGCATTTTCCTCCCAAAAATACCACTTTTTAAATAGAAATCACGCGTTTTCTCCTCGAAAATACCACCTTTCACCCCAAAATCACGCATTTTCTCTCCAAAAATACCACCTTTCTCTCGAAAATCACGCATTTTCACCCCGAAAATAGCAATTCTCCCTTGAAAATTCCCACAATTTCTTCCCGAAAATACCACTTTTTGCTGGAAGATAATGCCTTTCAACCCCAAATACACCACGTTTCACCCAAAAATCACGCTTTTTCACGCCAAAAATACCACATTTCACCCCAAAAGAACACATTTTCTTCCGAAAATACCACATTTCAAAGCAAAATCACGCATTTTCTTCCAAAAATTCTACCTTTCAAAGGAAAATCACGCATTTTTTACCCAAAAATACCAGTATTTTGCCTGGAAATCACGCATTTACACCTCAAAAACGTCACTTTTCACCCAAAAAGCAAGCATTTTCTCTTAGAAAATTTTACCCCAAAAACACACATTTTTACCATAAAAATACCATTTTTCGCACTAGAATCACATACGTTCACTTCAAAAATACCGCATTTCACCCCAAAATGACACTTTTTCGCCCCAAAATACCAATCTTTAAATAGATATCACGCGTTTTCTCCTCGAAAATACTACCTTTCACCCCAAAATCACGCATTTTCTCTCCGAAAATACACCACGTTTCACCCGAAAATTACGCATTTTCTGCGCGAAGCAACCCCATTTCACCCAAGAACCACGCATTTTTTTCCCGAAAATTCTACGTTTCAAAGGAAAATCACACATTTTCTCCCTGAACATATTACCTTTCACCCTAAAATCACGCGTTTTCTGCCTGAAGGAACCCCATTTCACACGAATATCACGCATTGTCTACTGGAAAATACCACTTTTCTAACGAAAATCACGCATTGTTCGTCCGGAAACACAAGTTTTTTCCCGAATATCACGCATTTTCTCCCCGAAAAAATGCACCTCTGTCCAAAAGTCACGCATCTTGTACCCGAAAATACCACTTTTCTCCTGAAAATCCCGCATTTACACCCCAGAAATGCCTCTTTTCGCGCGAAAAGCATTTCCTTCGGGAAAATCACGCTTTTCAACCAAAAAACACGTGTTTTCTCCTTGAAAATACCATCTTTCGCCTGAGAATCACGCATGTTCACTTGGAAAATACCCCATTTCCCCAGAAAATCTTGCGCTGTCTCCCCGAAAATACCCTGAGCGCAAGTCCGCGCATGCGCAGTGTGATCGCAAATCCTCGCATACGCGGTGCTCCCCCCGTGAGAATTCTCTTCGAAAAAAGCTTTTGCCTGGAAGTCACGCATTTTCTACCCAAAAATACCAAGATTTTGCCCGGAAATCACGCATTTACACCTCAAAAACGTCACTTTTCACCCAAAAAGCAAGCATTTTCTCTTAGGAAATTTTACCCCCTAAACACACATTTTTACCATAAAAATACCATTTTTCGCACTAGAATCACGTATGTTCACTTCAAAAATACCGCATTTCACCCAAAAACCACGCATTTTCCTCCCAAAAATACCACTTTTTAAATAGAAATCACGCGTTTTCTCCTCGAAAATACCACCTTTCACCCCAAAATCACGCATTTTCTCTCCAAAAATACCACCTTTCTCTCGAAAATCACGCATTTTCACCCCGAAAATAGCAATTCTCCCTTGAAAATTCCCACAATTTCTTCCCGAAAATACCACTTTTCGCTGGAAGATAATGCCTTTCAACCCCAAATACACCACGTTTCACCCAAAAATCACGCTTTTTCACGCCAAAAATACCACATTTCACCCCAAAAGAACACATTTTCTTCCGAAAATACCACATTTCAAAGCAAAATCACGCATTTTCTTCCAAAAATTCTACCTTTCAAAGGAAAATCACGCATTTTTTACCCAAAAATACCAGTATTTTGCCTGGAAATCACGCATTTACACCTCAAAAACGTCACTTTTCACCCAAAAAGCAAGCATTTTCTCTTAGAAAATTTTACCCCAAAAACACACATTTTTACCATAAAAATACCATTTTTCGCACTAGAATCACATACGTTCACTTCAAAAATACCGCATTTCACCCCAAAATGACACTTTTTCGCCCCAAAATACCAATCTTTAAATAGATATCACGCGTTTTCTCCTCGAAAATACTACCTTTCACCCCAAAATCACGCATTTTCTCTCCGAAAATACACCACGTTTCACCCGAAAATTACGCATTTTCTGCGCGAAGCAACCCCATTTCACCCAAGAACCACGCATTTTTTTCCCGAAAATTCTACGTTTCAAAGGAAAATCACACATTTTCTCCCTGAACATATTACCTTTCACCCTAAAATCACGCGTTTTCTGCCTGAAGGAACCCCATTTCACACGAATATCACGCATTGTCTACTGGAAAATACCACTTTTCTAACGAAAATCACGCATTGTTCGTCCGGAAACACAAGTTTTTTCCCGAATATCACGCATTTTCTCCCCGAAAAAATGCACCTCTGTCCAAAAGTCACGCATCTTGTACCCGAAAATACCACTTTTCTCCTGAGAATCCCGCATTTACACCCCAGAAATGCCTCTTTTCGCGCGAAAAGCATTTCCTTCGGGAAAATCACGCTTTTCAACCAAAAAACACGTGTTTTCTCCTTGAAAATACCATCTTTCGCCTGAGAATCACGCATGTTCACTTGGAAAATACCCCATTTCCCCAGAAAATCTTGCGCTGTCTCCCCGAAAATACCCTGAGCGCAAGTCCGCGCATGCGCAGTGTGATCGCAAATCCTCGCATACGCGGTGCTCCCCCCGTGAGAATTCTCTTCGAAAAAAGCTTTTGCCTGGAAGTCACGCATTTTCTACCCAAAAATACCAAGATTTTGCCCGGAAATCACGCATTTACACCTCAAAAACGTCACTTTTCACCCAAAAAGCAAGCATTTTCTCTTAGGAAATTTTACCCCCTAAACACACATTTTTACCATAAAAATACCATTTTTCGCACTAGAATCACGTATGTTCACTTCAAAAATACCGCATTTCACCCAAAAACCACGCATTTTCCTCCCAAAAATACCACTTTTTAAATAGAAATCACGCGTTTTCTCCTCGAAAATACCACCTTTCACCCCAAAATCACGCATTTTCTCTCCAAAAATACCACCTTTCTCTCGAAAATCACGCATTTTCACCCCGAAAATAGCAATTCTCCCTTGAAAATTCCCACAATTTCTTCCCGAAAATACCACTTTTCGCTGGAAGATAATGCCTTTCAACCCCAAATACACCACGTTTCACCCAAAAATCACGCTTTTTCACGCCAAAAATACCACATTTCACCCCAAAAGAACACATTTTCTTCCGAAAATACCACATTTCAAAGCAAAATCACGCATTTTCTTCCAAAAATTCTACCTTTCAAAGGAAAATCACGCATTTTTTACCCAAAAATACCAGTATTTTGCCTGGAAATCACGCATTTACACCTCAAAAACGTCACTTTTCACCCAAAAAGCAAGCATTTTCTCTTAGAAAATTTTACCCCAAAAACACACATTTTTACCATAAAAATACCATTTTTCGCACTAGAATCACATACGTTCACTTCAAAAATACCGCATTTCACCCCAAAATGACACTTTTTCGCCCCAAAATACCAATCTTTAAATAGATATCACGCGTTTTCTCCTCGAAAATACTACCTTTCACCCCAAAATCACGCATTTTCTCTCCGAAAATACACCACGTTTCACCCGAAAATTACGCATTTTCTGCGCGAAGCAACCCCATTTCACCCAAGAACCACGCATTTTTTTCCCGAAAATTCTACGTTTCAAAGGAAAATCACACATTTTCTCCCTGAACATATTACCTTTCACCCTAAAATCACGCGTTTTCTGCCTGAAGGAACCCCATTTCACACGAATATCACGCATTGTCTACTGGAAAATACCACTTTTCTAACGAAAATCACGCATTGTTCGTCCGGAAACACAAGTTTTTTCCCGAATATCACGCATTTTCTCCCCGAAAAAATGCACCTCTGTCCAAAAGTCACGCATCTTGTACCCGAAAATACCACTTTTCTCCTGAGAATCCCGCATTTACACCCCAGAAATGCCTCTTTTCGCGCGAAAAGCATTTCCTTCGGGAAAATCACGCTTTTCAACCAAAAAACACGTGTTTTCTCCTTGAAAATACCATCTTTCGCCTGAGAATCACGCATGTTCACTTGGAAAATACCCCATTTCCCCAGAAAATCTTGCGCTGTCTCCCCGAAAATACCCTGAGCGCAAGTCCGCGCATGCGCAGTGTGATCGCAAATCCTCGCATACGCGGTGCTCCCCCCGTGAGAATTCTCTTCGAAAAAAGCTTTTGCCTGGAAGTCACGCATTTTCTACCCAAAAATACCAAGATTTTGCCCGGAAATCACGCATTTACACCTCAAAAACGTCACTTTTCACCCAAAAAGCAAGCATTTTCTCTTAGGAAATTTTACCCCCTAAACACACATTTTTACCATAAAAATACCATTTTTCGCACTAGAATCACGTATGTTCACTTCAAAAATACCGCATTTCACCCAAAAACCACGCATTTTCCTCCCAAAAATACCACTTTTTAAATAGAAATCACGCGTTTTCTCCTCGAAAATACCACCTTTCACCCCAAAATCACGCATTTTCTCTCCAAAAATACCACCTTTCTCTCGAAAATCACGCATTTTCACCCCGAAAATAGCAATTCTCCCTTGAAAATTCCCACAATTTCTTCCCGAAAATACCACTTTTCGCTGGAAGATAATGCCTTTCAACCCCAAATACACCACGTTTCACCCAAAAATCACGCTTTTTCACGCCAAAAATACCACATTTCACCCCAAAAGAACACATTTTCTTCCGAAAATACCACATTTCAAAGCAAAATCACGCATTTTCTTCCAAAAATTCTACCTTTCAAAGGAAAATCACGCATTTTTTACCCAAAAATACCAGTATTTTGCCTGGAAATCACGCATTTACACCTCAAAAACGTCACTTTTCACCCAAAAAGCAAGCATTTTCTCTTAGAAAATTTTACCCCAAAAACACACATTTTTACCATAAAAATACCATTTTTCGCACTAGAATCACATACGTTCACTTCAAAAATACCGCATTTCACCCCAAAATGACACTTTTTCGCCCCAAAATACCAATCTTTAAATAGATATCACGCGTTTTCTCCTCGAAAATACTACCTTTCACCCCAAAATCACGCATTTTCTCTCCGAAAATACACCACGTTTCACCCGAAAATTACGCATTTTCTGCGCGAAGCAACCCCATTTCACCCAAGAACCACGCATTTTTTTCCCGAAAATTCTACGTTTCAAAGGAAAATCACACATTTTCTCCCTGAACATATTACCTTTCACCCTAAAATCACGCGTTTTCTGCCTGAAGGAACCCCATTTCACACGAATATCACGCATTGTCTACTGGAAAATACCACTTTTCTAACGAAAATCACGCATTGTTCGTCCGGAAACACAAGTTTTTTCCCGAATATCACGCATTTTCTCCCCGAAAAAATGCACCTCTGTCCAAAAGTCACGCATCTTGTACCCGAAAATACCACTTTTCTCCTGAGAATCCCGCATTTACACCCCAGAAATGCCTCTTTTCGCGCGAAAAGCATTTCCTTCGGGAAAATCACGCTTTTCAACCAAAAAACACGTGTTTTCTCCTTGAAAATACCATCTTTCGCCTGAGAATCACGCATGTTCACTTGGAAAATACCCCATTTCCCCAGAAAATCTTGCGCTGTCTCCCCGAAAATACCCTGAGCGCAAGTCCGCGCATGCGCAGTGTGATCGCAAATCCTCGCATACGCGGTGCTCCCCCCGTGAGAATTCTCTTCGAAAAAAGCTTTTGCCTGGAAGTCACGCATTTTCTACCCAAAAATACCAAGATTTTGCCCGGAAATCACGCATTTACACCTCAAAAACGTCACTTTTCACCCAAAAAGCAAGCATTTTCTCTTAGGAAATTTTACCCCCTAAACACACATTTTTACCATAAAAATACCATTTTTCGCACTAGAATCACGTATGTTCACTTCAAAAATACCGCATTTCACCCAAAAACCACGCATTTTCCTCCCAAAAATACCACTTTTTAAATAGAAATCACGCGTTTTCTCCTCGAAAATACCACCTTTCACCCCAAAATCACGCATTTTCTCTCCAAAAATACCACCTTTCTCTCGAAAATCACGCATTTTCACCCCGAAAATAGCAATTCTCCCTTGAAAATTCCCACAATTTCTTCCCGAAAATACCACTTTTCGCTGGAAGATAATGCCTTTCAACCCCAAATACACCACGTTTCACCCAAAAATCACGCTTTTTCACGCCAAAAATACCACATTTCACCCCAAAAGAACACATTTTCTTCCGAAAATACCACATTTCAAAGCAAAATCACGCATTTTCTTCCAAAAATTCTACCTTTCAAAGGAAAATCACGCATTTTTTACCCAAAAATACCAGTATTTTGCCTGGAAATCACGCATTTACACCTCAAAAACGTCACTTTTCACCCAAAAAGCAAGCATTTTCTCTTAGAAAATTTTACCCCAAAAACACACATTTTTACCATAAAAATACCATTTTTCGCACTAGAATCACATACGTTCACTTCAAAAATACCGCATTTCACCCCAAAATGACACTTTTTCGCCCCAAAATACCAATCTTTAAATAGATATCACGCGTTTTCTCCTCGAAAATACTACCTTTCACCCCAAAATCACGCATTTTCTCTCCGAAAATACACCACGTTTCACCCGAAAATTACGCATTTTCTGCGCGAAGCAACCCCATTTCACCCAAGAACCACGCATTTTTTTCCCGAAAATTCTACGTTTCAAAGGAAAATCACACATTTTCTCCCTGAACATATTACCTTTCACCCTAAAATCACGCGTTTTCTGCCTGAAGGAACCCCATTTCACACGAATATCACGCATTGTCTACTGGAAAATACCACTTTTCTAACGAAAATCACGCATTGTTCGTCCGGAAACACAAGTTTTTTCCCGAATATCACGCATTTTCTCCCCGAAAAAATGCACCTCTGTCCAAAAGTCACGCATCTTGTACCCGAAAATACCACTTTTCTCCTGAGAATCCCGCATTTACACCCCAGAAATGCCTCTTTTCGCGCGAAAAGCATTTCCTTCGGGAAAATCACGCTTTTCAACCAAAAAACACGTGTTTTCTCCTTGAAAATACCATCTTTCGCCTGAGAATCACGCATGTTCACTTGGAAAATACCCCATTTCCCCAGAAAATCTTGCGCTGTCTCCCCGAAAATACCCTGAGCGCAAGTCCGCGCATGCGCAGTGTGATCGCAAATCCTCGCATACGCGGTGCTCCCCCCGTGAGAATTCTCTTCGAAAAAAGCTTTTGCCTGGAAGTCACGCATTTTCTACCCAAAAATACCAAGATTTTGCCCGGAAATCACGCATTTACACCTCAAAAACGTCACTTTTCACCCAAAAAGCAAGCATTTTCTCTTAGGAAATTTTACCCCCTAAACACACATTTTTACCATAAAAATACCATTTTTCGCACTAGAATCACGTATGTTCACTTCAAAAATACCGCATTTCACCCAAAAACCACGCATTTTCCTCCCAAAAATACCACTTTTTAAATAGAAATCACGCGTTTTCTCCTCGAAAATACCACCTTTCACCCCAAAATCACGCATTTTCTCTCCAAAAATACCACCTTTCTCTCGAAAATCACGCATTTTCACCCCGAAAATAGCAATTCTCCCTTGAAAATTCCCACAATTTCTTCCCGAAAATACCACTTTTCGCTGGAAGATAATGCCTTTCAACCCCAAATACACCACGTTTCACCCAAAAATCACGCTTTTTCACGCCAAAAATACCACATTTCACCCCAAAAGAACACATTTTCTTCCGAAAATACCACATTTCAAAGCAAAATCACGCATTTTCTTCCAAAAATTCTACCTTTCAAAGGAAAATCACGCATTTTTTACCCAAAAATACCAGTATTTTGCCTGGAAATCACGCATTTACACCTCAAAAACGTCACTTTTCACCCAAAAAGCAAGCATTTTCTCTTAGAAAATTTTACCCCAAAAACACACATTTTTACCATAAAAATACCATTTTTCGCACTAGAATCACATACGTTCACTTCAAAAATACCGCATTTCACCCCAAAATGACACTTTTTCGCCCCAAAATACCAATCTTTAAATAGATATCACGCGTTTTCTCCTCGAAAATACTACCTTTCACCCCAAAATCACGCATTTTCTCTCCGAAAATACACCACGTTTCACCCGAAAATTACGCATTTTCTGCGCGAAGCAACCCCATTTCACCCAAGAACCACGCATTTTTTTCCCGAAAATTCTACGTTTCAAAGGAAAATCACACATTTTCTCCCTGAACATATTACCTTTCACCCTAAAATCACGCGTTTTCTGCCTGAAGGAACCCCATTTCACACGAATATCACGCATTGTCTACTGGAAAATACCACTTTTCTAACGAAAATCACGCATTGTTCGTCCGGAAACACAAGTTTTTTCCCGAATATCACGCATTTTCTCCCCGAAAAAATGCACCTCTGTCCAAAAGTCACGCATCTTGTACCCGAAAATACCACTTTTCTCCTGAGAATCCCGCATTTACACCCCAGAAATGCCTCTTTTCGCGCGAAAAGCATTTCCTTCGGGAAAATCACGCTTTTCAACCAAAAAACACGTGTTTTCTCCTTGAAAATACCATCTTTCGCCTGAGAATCACGCATGTTCACTTGGAAAATACCCCATTTCCCCAGAAAATCTTGCGCTGTCTCCCCGAAAATACCCTGAGCGCAAGTCCGCGCATGCGCAGTGTGATCGCAAATCCTCGCATACGCGGTGCTCCCCCCGTGAGAATTCTCTTCGAAAAAAGCTTTTGCCTGGAAGTCACGCATTTTCTACCCAAAAATACCAAGATTTTGCCCGGAAATCACGCATTTACACCTCAAAAACGTCACTTTTCACCCAAAAAGCAAGCATTTTCTCTTAGGAAATTTTACCCCCTAAACACACATTTTTACCATAAAAATACCATTTTTCGCACTAGAATCACGTATGTTCACTTCAAAAATACCGCATTTCACCCAAAAACCACGCATTTTCCTCCCAAAAATACCACTTTTTAAATAGAAATCACGCGTTTTCTCCTCGAAAATACCACCTTTCACCCCAAAATCACGCATTTTCTCTCCAAAAATACCACCTTTCTCTCGAAAATCACGCATTTTCACCCCGAAAATAGCAATTCTCCCTTGAAAATTCCCACAATTTCTTCCCGAAAATACCACTTTTCGCTGGAAGATAATGCCTTTCAACCCCAAATACACCACGTTTCACCCAAAAATCACGCTTTTTCACGCCAAAAATACCACATTTCACCCCAAAAGAACACATTTTCTTCCGAAAATACCACATTTCAAAGCAAAATCACGCATTTTCTTCCAAAAATTCTACCTTTCAAAGGAAAATCACGCATTTTTTACCCCAGTAGAAATCACGAAACGTCAAAAAGCAAGCATTTTTTACCCATAAAAATACCACACAGAATACGTTCACTTCACCGCATTTTGGAAATACCACGATATCACGAAAATACACCTTTCAAAATCACGCATTTTCTCTTCACTTTTCACCCAAAAAGCAAGCATTTTCTCTTAAGAAAATTTTTTTTTTACACATTTTTACCCATAAAAATACGCATTTTTCGCACTAGAATCACGCACATACGTTCACTTCAAAACGTCATACCGCATTTCACCCCAAAATGACACTTTTTCGCCCCAAAATACCAATCTTTAAATAGATATCACGCGTTTTCTCCTCGAAAATACTACCTTTCACCCCAAAATCACGCATTTTCTCTCCGAAAATACACCACGTTTCACCCGAAAATTACGCATTTTCTGCGCGAAGCAACCCCATTTCACCCAAGAACCACGCATTTTTTTCCCGAAAATTCTACGTTTCAAAGGAAAATCACACATTTTCTCCCTGAACATATTACCTTTCACCCTAAAATCACGCGTTTTCTGCCTGAAGGAACCCCATTTCACACGAATATCACGCATTGTCTACTGGAAAATACCACTTTTCTAACGAAAATCACGCATTGTTCGTCCGGAAACACAAGTTTTTTCCCGAATATCACGCATTTTCTCCCCGAAAAAATGCACCTCTGTCCAAAAGTCACGCATCTTGTACCCGAAAATACCACTTTTCTCCTGAGAATCCCGCATTTACACCCCAGAAATGCCTCTTTTCGCGCGAAAAGCATTTCCTTCGGGAAAATCACGCTTTTCAACCAAAAAACACGTGTTTTCTCCTTGAAAATACCATCTTTCGCCTGAGAATCACGCATGTTCACTTGGAAAATACCCCATTTCCCCAGAAAATCTTGCGCTGTCTCCCCGAAAATACCCTGAGCGCAAGTCCGCGCATGCGCAGTGTGATCGCAAATCCTCGCATACGCGGTGCTCCCCCCGTGAGAATTCTCTTCGAAAAAAGCTTTTGCCTGGAAGTCACGCATTTTCTACCCAAAAATACCAAGATTTTGCCCGGAAATCACGCATTTACACCTCAAAAACGTCACTTTTCACCCAAAAAGCAAGCATTTTCTCTTAGGAAATTTTACCCCCTAAACACACATTTTTACCATAAAAATACCATTTTTCGCACTAGAATCACGTATGTTCACTTCAAAAATACCGCATTTCACCCAAAAACCACGCATTTTCCTCCCAAAAATACCACTTTTTAAATAGAAATCACGCGTTTTCTCCTCGAAAATACCACCTTTCACCCCAAAATCACGCATTTTCTCTCCAAAAATACCACCTTTCTCTCGAAAATCACGCATTTTCACCCCGAAAATAGCAATTCTCCCTTGAAAATTCCCACAATTTCTTCCCGAAAATACCACTTTTCGCTGGAAGATAATGCCTTTCAACCCCAAATACACCACGTTTCACCCAAAAATCACGCTTTTTCACGCCAAAAATACCACATTTCACCCCAAAAGAACACATTTTCTTCCGAAAATACCACATTTCAAAGCAAAATCACGCATTTTCTTCCAAAAATTCTACCTTTCAAAGGAAAATCACGCATTTTTTACCCAAAAATACCAGTATTTTGCCTGGAAATCACGCATTTACACCTCAAAAACGTCACTTTTCACCCAAAAAGCAAGCATTTTCTCTTAGAAAATTTTACCCCAAAAACACACATTTTTACCATAAAAATACCATTTTTCGCACTAGAATCACATACGTTCACTTCAAAAATACCGCATTTCACCCCAAAATGACACTTTTTCGCCCCAAAATACCAATCTTTAAATAGATATCACGCGTTTTCTCCTCGAAAATACTACCTTTCACCCCAAAATCACGCATTTTCTCTCCGAAAATACACCACGTTTCACCCGAAAATTACGCATTTTCTGCGCGAAGCAACCCCATTTCACCCAAGAACCACGCATTTTTTTCCCGAAAATTCTACGTTTCAAAGGAAAATCACACATTTTCTCCCTGAACATATTACCTTTCACCCTAAAATCACGCGTTTTCTGCCTGAAGGAACCCCATTTCACACGAATATCACGCATTGTCTACTGGAAAATACCACTTTTCTAACGAAAATCACGCATTGTTCGTCCGGAAACACAAGTTTTTTCCCGAATATCACGCATTTTCTCCCCGAAAAAATGCACCTCTGTCCAAAAGTCACGCATCTTGTACCCGAAAATACCACTTTTCTCCTGAGAATCCCGCATTTACACCCCAGAAATGCCTCTTTTCGCGCGAAAAGCATTTCCTTCGGGAAAATCACGCTTTTCAACCAAAAAACACGTGTTTTCTCCTTGAAAATACCATCTTTCGCCTGAGAATCACGCATGTTCACTTGGAAAATACCCCATTTCCCCAGAAAATCTTGCGCTGTCTCCCCGAAAATACCCTGAGCGCAAGTCCGCGCATGCGCAGTGTGATCGCAAATCCTCGCATACGCGGTGCTCCCCCCGTGAGAATTCTCTTCGAAAAAAGCTTTTGCCTGGAAGTCACGCATTTTCTACCCAAAAATACCAAGATTTTGCCCGGAAATCACGCATTTACACCTCAAAAACGTCACTTTTCACCCAAAAAGCAAGCATTTTCTCTTAGGAAATTTTACCCCCTAAACACACATTTTTACCATAAAAATACCATTTTTCGCACTAGAATCACGTATGTTCACTTCAAAAATACCGCATTTCACCCAAAAACCACGCATTTTCCTCCCAAAAATACCACTTTTTAAATAGAAATCACGCGTTTTCTCCTCGAAAATACCACCTTTCACCCCAAAATCACGCATTTTCTCTCCAAAAATACCACCTTTCTCTCGAAAATCACGCATTTTCACCCCGAAAATAGCAATTCTCCCTTGAAAATTCCCACAATTTCTTCCCGAAAATACCACTTTTCGCTGGAAGATAATGCCTTTCAACCCCAAATACACCACGTTTCACCCAAAAATCACGCTTTTTCACGCCAAAAATACCACATTTCACCCCAAAAGAACACATTTTCTTCCGAAAATACCACATTTCAAAGCAAAATCACGCATTTTCTTCCAAAAATTCTACCTTTCAAAGGAAAATCACGCATTTTTTACCCAAAAATACCAGTATTTTGCCTGGAAATCACGCATTTACACCTCAAAAACGTCACTTTTCACCCAAAAAGCAAGCATTTTCTCTTAGAAAATTTTACCCCAAAAACACACATTTTTACCATAAAAATACCATTTTTCGCACTAGAATCACATACGTTCACTTCAAAAATACCGCATTTCACCCCAAAATGACACTTTTTCGCCCCAAAATACCAATCTTTAAATAGATATCACGCGTTTTCTCCTCGAAAATACTACCTTTCACCCCAAAATCACGCATTTTCTCTCCGAAAATACACCACGTTTCACCCGAAAATTACGCATTTTCTGCGCGAAGCAACCCCATTTCACCCAAGAACCACGCATTTTTTTCCCGAAAATTCTACGTTTCAAAGGAAAATCACACATTTTCTCCCTGAACATATTACCTTTCACCCTAAAATCACGCGTTTTCTGCCTGAAGGAACCCCATTTCACACGAATATCACGCATTGTCTACTGGAAAATACCACTTTTCTAACGAAAATCACGCATTGTTCGTCCGGAAACACAAGTTTTTTCCCGAATATCACGCATTTTCTCCCCGAAAAAATGCACCTCTGTCCAAAAGTCACGCATCTTGTACCCGAAAATACCACTTTTCTCCTGAAAATCCCGCATTTACACCCCAGAAATGCCTCTTTTCGCGCGAAAAGCATTTCCTTCGGGAAAATCACGCTTTTCAACCAAAAAACACGTGTTTTCTCCTTGAAAATACCATCTTTCGCCTGAGAATCACGCATGTTCACTTGGAAAATACCCCATTTCCCCAGAAAATCTTGCGCTGTCTCCCCGAAAATACCCTGAGCGCAAGTCCGCGCATGCGCAGTGTGATCGCAAATCCTCGCATACGCGGTGCTCCCCCGTGAGAATTCTCTTCGAAAAAAGCTTTTGCCTGGAAGTCACGCATTTTCTACCCAAAAATACCAAGATTTTGCCCGGAAATCACGCATTTACACCTCAAAAACGTCACTTTTCACCCAAAAAGCAAGCATTTTCTCTTAGGAAATTTTACCCCCTAAACACACATTTTTACCATAAAAATACCATTTTTCGCACTAGAATCACGTATGTTCACTTCAAAAATACCGCATTTCACCCAAAAACCACGCATTTTCCTCCCAAAAATACCACTTTTTAAATAGAAATCACGCGTTTTCTCCTCGAAAATACCACCTTTCACCCCAAAATCACGCATTTTCTCTCCAAAAATACCACCTTTCTCTCGAAAATCACGCATTTTCACCCCGAAAATAGCAATTCTCCCTTGAAAATTCCCACAATTTCTTCCCGAAAATACCACTTTTCGCTGGAAGATAATGCCTTTCAACCCCAAATACACCACGTTTCACCCAAAAATCACGCTTTTTCACGCCAAAAATACCACATTTCACCCCAAAAGAACACATTTTCTTCCGAAAATACCACATTTCAAAGCAAAATCACGCATTTTCTTCCAAAAATTCTACCTTTCAAAGGAAAATCACGCATTTTTTACCCAAAAATACCAGTATTTTGCCTGGAAATCACGCATTTACACCTCAAAAACGTCACTTTTCACCCAAAAAGCAAGCATTTTCTCTTAGAAAATTTTACCCCAAAAACACACATTTTTACCATAAAAATACCATTTTTCGCACTAGAATCACATACGTTCACTTCAAAAATACCGCATTTCACCCCAAAATGACACTTTTTCGCCCCAAAATACCAATCTTTAAATAGATATCACGCGTTTTCTCCTCGAAAATACTACCTTTCACCCCAAAATCACGCATTTTCTCTCCGAAAATACACCACGTTTCACCCGAAAATTACGCATTTTCTGCGCGAAGCAACCCCATTTCACCCAAGAACCACGCATTTTTTTCCCGAAAATTCTACGTTTCAAAGGAAAATCACACATTTTCTCCCTGAACATATTACCTTTCACCCTAAAATCACGCGTTTTCTGCCTGAAGGAACCCCATTTCACACGAATATCACGCATTGTCTACTGGAAAATACCACTTTTCTAACGAAAATCACGCATTGTTCGTCCGGAAACACAAGTTTTTTCCCGAATATCACGCATTTTCTCCCCGAAAAAATGCACCTCTGTCCAAAAGTCACGCATCTTGTACCCGAAAATACCACTTTTCTCCTGAAATCCCGCATTTACACCCCAGAAATGCCTCTTTTCGCGCGCGAAAAGCATTTCCTTCGGGAAAATCACGCTTTTCAACCAAAAAACACGTGTTTTCTCCTTGAAAATACCATCTTTCGCCTGAGAATCACGCATGTTCACTTGGAAAATACCCCATTTCCCCAGAAAATCTTGCGCTGTCTCCCCGAAAATACCCTGAGCGCAAGTCCGCGCATGCGCAGTGTGATCGCAAATCCTCGCATACGCGGTGCTCCCCCCGTGAGAATTCTCTTCGAAAAAAGCTTTTGCCTGGAAGTCACGCATTTTCTACCCAAAAATACCAAGATTTTGCCCGGAAATCACGCATTTACACCTCAAAAACGTCACTTTTCACCCAAAAAGCAAGCATTTTCTCTTAGGAAATTTTACCCCCTAAACACACATTTTTACCATAAAAATACCATTTTTCGCACTAGAATCACGTATGTTCACTTCAAAAATACCGCATTTCACCCAAAAACCACGCATTTTCCTCCCAAAAATACCACTTTTTAAATAGAAATCACGCGTTTTCTCCTCGAAAATACCACCTTTCACCCCAAAATCACGCATTTTCTCTCCAAAAATACCACCTTTCTCTCGAAAATCACGCATTTTCACCCCGAAAATAGCAATTCTCCCTTGAAAATTCCCACAATTTCTTCCCGAAAATACCACTTTTCGCTGGAAGATAATGCCTTTCAACCCCAAATACACCACGTTTCACCCAAAAATCACGCTTTTTCACGCCAAAAATACCACATTTCACCCCAAAAGAACACATTTTCTTCCGAAAATACCACATTTCAAAGCAAAATCACGCATTTTCTTCCAAAAATTCTACCTTTCAAAGGAAAATCACGCATTTTTTACCCAAAAATACCAGTATTTTGCCTGGAAATCACGCATTTACACCTCAAAAACGTCACTTTTCACCCAAAAAGCAAGCATTTTCTCTTAGAAAATTTTACCCCAAAAACACACATTTTTACCATAAAAATACCATTTTTCGCACTAGAATCACATACGTTCACTTCAAAAATACCGCATTTCACCCCAAAATGACACTTTTTCGCCCCAAAATACCAATCTTTAAATAGATATCACGCGTTTTCTCCTCGAAAATACTACCTTTCACCCCAAAATCACGCATTTTCTCTCCGAAAATACACCACGTTTCACCCGAAAATTACGCATTTTCTGCGCGAAGCAACCCCATTTCACCCAAGAACCACGCATTTTTTTCCCGAAAATTCTACGTTTCAAAGGAAAATCACACATTTTCTCCCTGAACATATTACCTTTCACCCTAAAATCACGCGTTTTCTGCCTGAAGGAACCCCATTTCACACGAATATCACGCATTGTCTACTGGAAAATACCACTTTTCTAACGAAAATCACGCATTGTTCGTCCGGAAACACAAGTTTTTTCCCGAATATCACGCATTTTCTCCCCGAAAAAATGCACCTCTGTCCAAAAGTCACGCATCTTGTACCCGAAAATACCACTTTTCTCCTGAGAATCCCGCATTTACACCCCAGAAATGCCTCTTTTCGCGCGAAAAGCATTTCCTTCGGGAAAATCACGCTTTTCAACCAAAAAACACGTGTTTTCTCCTTGAAAATACCATCTTTCGCCTGAGAATCACGCATGTTCACTTGGAAAATACCCCATTTCCCCAGAAAATCTTGCGCTGTCTCCCCGAAAATACCCTGAGCGCAAGTCCGCGCATGCGCAGTGTGATCGCAAATCCTCGCATACGCGGTGCTCCCCCCGTGAGAATTCTCTTCGAAAAAAGCTTTTGCCTGGAAGTCACGCATTTTCTACCCAAAAATACCAAGATTTTGCCCGGAAATCACGCATTTACACCTCAAAAACGTCACTTTTCACCCAAAAAGCAAGCATTTTCTCTTAGGAAATTTTACCCCCTAAACACACATTTTTACCATAAAAATACCATTTTTCGCACTAGAATCACGTATGTTCACTTCAAAAATACCGCATTTCACCCAAAAACCACGCATTTTCCTCCCAAAAATACCACTTTTTAAATAGAAATCACGCGTTTTCTCCTCGAAAATACCACCTTTCACCCCAAAATCACGCATTTTCTCTCCAAAAATACCACCTTTCTCTCGAAAATCACGCATTTTCACCCCGAAAATAGCAATTCTCCCTTGAAAATTCCCACAATTTCTTCCCGAAAATACCACTTTTCGCTGGAAGATAATGCCTTTCAACCCCAAATACACCACGTTTCACCCAAAAATCACGCTTTTTCACGCCAAAAATACCACATTTCACCCCAAAAGAACACATTTTCTTCCGAAAATACCACATTTCAAAGCAAAATCACGCATTTTCTTCCAAAAATTCTACCTTTCAAAGGAAAATCACGCATTTTTTACCCAAAAATACCAGTATTTTGCCTGGAAATCACGCATTTACACCTCAAAAACGTCACTTTTCACCCAAAAAGCAAGCATTTTCTCTTAGAAAATTTTACCCCAAAAACACACATTTTTACCATAAAAATACCATTTTTCGCACTAGAATCACATACGTTCACTTCAAAAATACCGCATTTCACCCCAAAATGACACTTTTTCGCCCCAAAATACCAATCTTTAAATAGATATCACGCGTTTTCTCCTCGAAAATACTACCTTTCACCCCAAAATCACGCATTTTCTCTCCGAAAATACACCACGTTTCACCCGAAAATTACGCATTTTCTGCGCGAAGCAACCCCATTTCACCCAAGAACCACGCATTTTTTTCCCGAAAATTCTACGTTTCAAAGGAAAATCACACATTTTCTCCCTGAACATATTACCTTTCACCCTAAAATCACGCGTTTTCTGCCTGAAGGAACCCCATTTCACACGAATATCACGCATTGTCTACTGGAAAATACCACTTTTCTAACGAAAATCACGCATTGTTCGTCCGGAAACACAAGTTTTTTCCCGAATATCACGCATTTTCTCCCCGAAAAAATGCACCTCTGTCCAAAAGTCACGCATCTTGTACCCGAAAATACCACTTTTCTCCTGAGAATCCCGCATTTACACCCCAGAAATGCCTCTTTTCGCGCGAAAAGCATTTCCTTCGGGAAAATCACGCTTTTCAACCAAAAAACACGTGTTTTCTCCTTGAAAATACCATCTTTCGCCTGAGAATCACGCATGTTCACTTGGAAAATACCCCATTTCCCCAGAAAATCTTGCGCTGTCTCCCCGAAAATACCCTGAGCGCAAGTCCGCGCATGCGCAGTGTGATCGCAAATCCTCGCATACGCGGTGCTCCCCCCGTGAGAATTCTCTTCGAAAAAAGCTTTTGCCTGGAAGTCACGCATTTTCTACCCAAAAATACCAAGATTTTGCCCGGAAATCACGCATTTACACCTCAAAAACGTCACTTTTCACCCAAAAAGCAAGCATTTTCTCTTAGGAAATTTTACCCCCTAAACACACATTTTTACCATAAAAATACCATTTTTCGCACTAGAATCACGTATGTTCACTTCAAAAATACCGCATTTCACCCAAAAACCACGCATTTTCCTCCCAAAAATACCACTTTTTAAATAGAAATCACGCGTTTTCTCCTCGAAAATACCACCTTTCACCCCAAAATCACGCATTTTCTCTCCAAAAATACCACCTTTCTCTCGAAAATCACGCATTTTCACCCCGAAAATAGCAATTCTCCCTTGAAAATTCCCACAATTTCTTCCCGAAAATACCACTTTTCGCTGGAAGATAATGCCTTTCAACCCCAAATACACCACGTTTCACCCAAAAATCACGCTTTTTCACGCCAAAAATACCACATTTCACCCCAAAAGAACACATTTTCTTCCGAAAATACCACATTTCAAAGCAAAATCACGCATTTTCTTCCAAAAATTCTACCTTTCAAAGGAAAATCACGCATTTTTTACCCAAAAATACCAGTATTTTGCCTGGAAATCACGCATTTACACCTCAAAAACGTCACTTTTCACCCAAAAAGCAAGCATTTTCTCTTAGAAAATTTTACCCCAAAAACACACATTTTTACCATAAAAATACCATTTTTCGCACTAGAATCACATACGTTCACTTCAAAAATACCGCATTTCACCCCAAAATGACACTTTTTCGCCCCAAAATACCAATCTTTAAATAGATATCACGCGTTTTCTCCTCGAAAATACTACCTTTCACCCCAAAATCACGCATTTTCTCTCCGAAAATACACCACGTTTCACCCGAAAATTACGCATTTTCTGCGCGAAGCAACCCCATTTCACCCAAGAACCACGCATTTTTTTCCCGAAAATTCTACGTTTCAAAGGAAAATCACACATTTTCTCCCTGAACATATTACCTTTCACCCTAAAATCACGCGTTTTCTGCCTGAAGGAACCCCATTTCACACGAATATCACGCATTGTCTACTGGAAAATACCACTTTTCTAACGAAAATCACGCATTGTTCGTCCGGAAACACAAGTTTTTTCCCGAATATCACGCATTTTCTCCCCGAAAAAATGCACCTCTGTCCAAAAGTCACGCATCTTGTACCCGAAAATACCACTTTTCTCCTGAGAATCCCGCATTTACACCCCAGAAATGCCTCTTTTCGCGCGAAAAGCATTTCCTTCGGGAAAATCACGCTTTTCAACCAAAAAACACGTGTTTTCTCCTTGAAAATACCATCTTTCGCCTGAGAATCACGCATGTTCACTTGGAAAATACCCCATTTCCCCAGAAAATCTTGCGCTGTCTCCCCGAAAATACCCTGAGCGCAAGTCCGCGCATGCGCAGTGTGATCGCAAATCCTCGCATACGCGGTGCTCCCCCCGTGAGAATTCTCTTCGAAAAAAGCTTTTGCCTGGAAGTCACGCATTTTCTACCCAAAAATACCAAGATTTTGCCCGGAAATCACGCATTTACACCTCAAAAACGTCACTTTTCACCCAAAAAGCAAGCATTTTCTCTTAGGAAATTTTACCCCCTAAACACACATTTTTACCATAAAAATACCATTTTTCGCACTAGAATCACGTATGTTCACTTCAAAAATACCGCATTTCACCCAAAAACCACGCATTTTCCTCCCAAAAATACCACTTTTTAAATAGAAATCACGCGTTTTCTCCTCGAAAATACCACCTTTCACCCCAAAATCACGCATTTTCTCTCCAAAAATACCACCTTTCTCTCGAAAATCACGCATTTTCACCCCGAAAATAGCAATTCTCCCTTGAAAATTCCCACAATTTCTTCCCGAAAATACCACTTTTCGCTGGAAGATAATGCCTTTCAACCCCAAATACACCACGTTTCACCCAAAAATCACGCTTTTTCACGCCAAAAATACCACATTTCACCCCAAAAGAACACATTTTCTTCCGAAAATACCACATTTCAAAGCAAAATCACGCATTTTCTTCCAAAAATTCTACCTTTCAAAGGAAAATCACGCATTTTTTACCCAAAAATACCAGTATTTTGCCTGGAAATCACGCATTTACACCTCAAAAACGTCACTTTTCACCCAAAAAGCAAGCATTTTCTCTTAGAAAATTTTACCCCAAAAACACACATTTTTACCATAAAAATACCATTTTTCGCACTAGAATCACATACGTTCACTTCAAAAATACCGCATTTCACCCCAAAATGACACTTTTTCGCCCCAAAATACCAATCTTTAAATAGATATCACGCGTTTTCTCCTCGAAAATACTACCTTTCACCCCAAAATCACGCATTTTCTCTCCGAAAATACACCACGTTTCACCCGAAAATTACGCATTTTCTGCGCGAAGCAACCCCATTTCACCCAAGAACCACGCATTTTTTTCCCGAAAATTCTACGTTTCAAAGGAAAATCACACATTTTCTCCCTGAACATATTACCTTTCACCCTAAAATCACGCGTTTTCTGCCTGAAGGAACCCCATTTCACACGAATATCACGCATTGTCTACTGGAAAATACCACTTTTCTAACGAAAATCACGCATTGTTCGTCCGGAAACACAAGTTTTTTCCCGAATATCACGCATTTTCTCCCCGAAAAAATGCACCTCTGTCCAAAAGTCACGCATCTTGTACCCGAAAATACCACTTTTCTCCTGAGAATCCCGCATTTACACCCCAGAAATGCCTCTTTTCGCGCGAAAAGCATTTCCTTCGGGAAAATCACGCTTTTCAACCAAAAAACACGTGTTTTCTCCTTGAAAATACCATCTTTCGCCTGAGAATCACGCATGTTCACTTGGAAAATACCCCATTTCCCCAGAAAATCTTGCGCTGTCTCCCCGAAAATACCCTGAGCGCAAGTCCGCGCATGCGCAGTGTGATCGCAAATCCTCGCATACGCGGTGCTCCCCCCGTGAGAATTCTCTTCGAAAAAAGCTTTTGCCTGGAAGTCACGCATTTTCTACCCAAAAATACCAAGATTTTGCCCGGAAATCACGCATTTACACCTCAAAAACGTCACTTTTCACCCAAAAAGCAAGCATTTTCTCTTAGGAAATTTTACCCCCTAAACACACATTTTTACCATAAAAATACCATTTTTCGCACTAGAATCACGTATGTTCACTTCAAAAATACCGCATTTCACCCAAAAACCACGCATTTTCCTCCCAAAAATACCACTTTTTAAATAGAAATCACGCGTTTTCTCCTCGAAAATACCACCTTTCACCCCAAAATCACGCATTTTCTCTCCAAAAATACCACCTTTCTCTCGAAAATCACGCATTTTCACCCCGAAAATAGCAATTCTCCCTTGAAAATTCCCACAATTTCTTCCCGAAAATACCACTTTTCGCTGGAAGATAATGCCTTTCAACCCCAAATACACCACGTTTCACCCAAAAATCACGCTTTTTCACGCCAAAAATACCACATTTCACCCCAAAAGAACACATTTTCTTCCGAAAATACCACATTTCAAAGCAAAATCACGCATTTTCTTCCAAAAATTCTACCTTTCAAAGGAAAATCACGCATTTTTTACCCAAAAATACCAGTATTTTGCCTGGAAATCACGCATTTACACCTCAAAAACGTCACTTTTCACCCAAAAAGCAAGCATTTTCTCTTAGAAAATTTTACCCCAAAAACACACATTTTTACCATAAAAATACCATTTTTCGCACTAGAATCACATACGTTCACTTCAAAAATACCGCATTTCACCCCAAAATGACACTTTTTCGCCCCAAAATACCAATCTTTAAATAGATATCACGCGTTTTCTCCTCGAAAATACTACCTTTCACCCCAAAATCACGCATTTTCTCTCCGAAAATACACCACGTTTCACCCGAAAATTACGCATTTTCTGCGCGAAGCAACCCCATTTCACCCAAGAACCACGCATTTTTTTCCCGAAAATTCTACGTTTCAAAGGAAAATCACACATTTTCTCCCTGAACATATTACCTTTCACCCTAAAATCACGCGTTTTCTGCCTGAAGGAACCCCATTTCACACGAATATCACGCATTGTCTACTGGAAAATACCACTTTTCTAACGAAAATCACGCATTGTTCGTCCGGAAACACAAGTTTTTTCCCGAATATCACGCATTTTCTCCCCGAAAAAATGCACCTCTGTCCAAAAGTCACGCATCTTGTACCCGAAAATACCACTTTTCTCCTGAGAATCCCGCATTTACACCCCAGAAATGCCTCTTTTCGCGCGAAAAGCATTTCCTTCGGGAAAATCACGCTTTTCAACCAAAAAACACGTGTTTTCTCCTTGAAAATACCATCTTTCGCCTGAGAATCACGCATGTTCACTTGGAAAATACCCCATTTCCCCAGAAAATCTTGCGCTGTCTCCCCGAAAATACCCTGAGCGCAAGTCCGCGCATGCGCAGTGTGATCGCAAATCCTCGCATACGCGGTGCTCCCCCCGTGAGAATTCTCTTCGAAAAAAGCTTTTGCCTGGAAGTCACGCATTTTCTACCCAAAAATACCAAGATTTTGCCCGGAAATCACGCATTTACACCTCAAAAACGTCACTTTTCACCCAAAAAGCAAGCATTTTCTCTTAGGAAATTTTACCCCCTAAACACACATTTTTACCATAAAAATACCATTTTTCGCACTAGAATCACGTATGTTCACTTCAAAAATACCGCATTTCACCCAAAAACCACGCATTTTCCTCCCAAAAATACCACTTTTTAAATAGAAATCACGCGTTTTCTCCTCGAAAATACCACCTTTCACCCCAAAATCACGCATTTTCTCTCCAAAAATACCACCTTTCTCTCGAAAATCACGCATTTTCACCCCGAAAATAGCAATTCTCCCTTGAAAATTCCCACAATTTCTTCCCGAAAATACCACTTTTCGCTGGAAGATAATGCCTTTCAACCCCAAATACACCACGTTTCACCCAAAAATCACGCTTTTTCACGCCAAAAATACCACATTTCACCCCAAAAGAACACATTTTCTTCCGAAAATACCACATTTCAAAGCAAAATCACGCATTTTCTTCCAAAAATTCTACCTTTCAAAGGAAAATCACGCATTTTTTACCCAAAAATACCAGTATTTTGCCTGGAAATCACGCATTTACACCTCAAAAACGTCACTTTTCACCCAAAAAGCAAGCATTTTCTCTTAGAAAATTTTACCCCAAAAACACACATTTTTACCATAAAAATACCATTTTTCGCACTAGAATCACATACGTTCACTTCAAAAATACCGCATTTCACCCCAAAATGACACTTTTTCGCCCCAAAATACCAATCTTTAAATAGATATCACGCGTTTTCTCCTCGAAAATACTACCTTTCACCCCAAAATCACGCATTTTCTCTCCGAAAATACACCACGTTTCACCCGAAAATTACGCATTTTCTGCGCGAAGCAACCCCATTTCACCCAAGAACCACGCATTTTTTTCCCGAAAATTCTACGTTTCAAAGGAAAATCACACATTTTCTCCCTGAACATATTACCTTTCACCCTAAAATCACGCGTTTTCTGCCTGAAGGAACCCCATTTCACACGAATATCACGCATTGTCTACTGGAAAATACCACTTTTCTAACGAAAATCACGCATTGTTCGTCCGGAAACACAAGTTTTTTCCCGAATATCACGCATTTTCTCCCCGAAAAAATGCACCTCTGTCCAAAAGTCACGCATCTTGTACCCGAAAATACCACTTTTCTCCTGAGAATCCCGCATTTACACCCCAGAAATGCCTCTTTTCGCGCGAAAAGCATTTCCTTCGGGAAAATCACGCTTTTCAACCAAAAAACACGTGTTTTCTCCTTGAAAATACCATCTTTCGCCTGAGAATCACGCATGTTCACTTGGAAAATACCCCATTTCCCCAGAAAATCTTGCGCTGTCTCCCCGAAAATACCCTGAGCGCAAGTCCGCGCATGCGCAGTGTGATCGCAAATCCTCGCATACGCGGTGCTCCCCCCGTGAGAATTCTCTTCGAAAAAAGCTTTTGCCTGGAAGTCACGCATTTTCTACCCAAAAATACCAAGATTTTGCCCGGAAATCACGCATTTACACCTCAAAAACGTCACTTTTCACCCAAAAAGCAAGCATTTTCTCTTAGGAAATTTTACCCCCTAAACACACATTTTTACCATAAAAATACCATTTTTCGCACTAGAATCACGTATGTTCACTTCAAAAATACCGCATTTCACCCAAAAACCACGCATTTTCCTCCCAAAAATACCACTTTTTAAATAGAAATCACGCGTTTTCTCCTCGAAAATACCACCTTTCACCCCAAAATCACGCATTTTCTCTCCAAAAATACCACCTTTCTCTCGAAAATCACGCATTTTCACCCCGAAAATAGCAATTCTCCCTTGAAAATTCCCACAATTTCTTCCCGAAAATACCACTTTTCGCTGGAAGATAATGCCTTTCAACCCCAAATACACCACGTTTCACCCAAAAATCACGCTTTTTCACGCCAAAAATACCACATTTCACCCCAAAAGAACACATTTTCTTCCGAAAATACCACATTTCAAAGCAAAATCACGCATTTTCTTCCAAAAATTCTACCTTTCAAAGGAAAATCACGCATTTTTTACCCAAAAATACCAGTATTTTGCCTGGAAATCACGCATTTACACCTCAAAAACGTCACTTTTCACCCAAAAAGCAAGCATTTTCTCTTAGAAAATTTTACCCCAAAAACACACATTTTTACCATAAAAATACCATTTTTCGCACTAGAATCACATACGTTCACTTCAAAAATACCGCATTTCACCCCAAAATGACACTTTTTCGCCCCAAAATACCAATCTTTAAATAGATATCACGCGTTTTCTCCTCGAAAATACTACCTTTCACCCCAAAATCACGCATTTTCTCTCCGAAAATACACCACGTTTCACCCGAAAATTACGCATTTTCTGCGCGAAGCAACCCCATTTCACCCAAGAACCACGCATTTTTTTCCCGAAAATTCTACGTTTCAAAGGAAAATCACACATTTTCTCCCTGAACATATTACCTTTCACCCTAAAATCACGCGTTTTCTGCCTGAAGGAACCCCATTTCACACGAATATCACGCATTGTCTACTGGAAAATACCACTTTTCTAACGAAAATCACGCATTGTTCGTCCGGAAACACAAGTTTTTTCCCGAATATCACGCATTTTCTCCCCGAAAAAATGCACCTCTGTCCAAAAGTCACGCATCTTGTACCCGAAAATACCACTTTTCTCCTGAGAATCCCGCATTTACACCCCAGAAATGCCTCTTTTCGCGCGAAAAGCATTTCCTTCGGGAAAATCACGCTTTTCAACCAAAAAACACGTGTTTTCTCCTTGAAAATACCATCTTTCGCCTGAGAATCACGCATGTTCACTTGGAAAATACCCCATTTCCCCAGAAAATCTTGCGCTGTCTCCCCGAAAATACCCTGAGCGCAAGTCCGCGCATGCGCAGTGTGATCGCAAATCCTCGCATACGCGGTGCTCCCCCCGTGAGAATTCTCTTCGAAAAAAGCTTTTGCCTGGAAGTCACGCATTTTCTACCCAAAAATACCAAGATTTTGCCCGGAAATCACGCATTTACACCTCAAAAACGTCACTTTTCACCCAAAAAGCAAGCATTTTCTCTTAGGAAATTTTACCCCCTAAACACACATTTTTACCATAAAAATACCATTTTTCGCACTAGAATCACGTATGTTCACTTCAAAAATACCGCATTTCACCCAAAAACCACGCATTTTCCTCCCAAAAATACCACTTTTTAAATAGAAATCACGCGTTTTCTCCTCGAAAATACCACCTTTCACCCCAAAATCACGCATTTTCTCTCCAAAAATACCACCTTTCTCTCGAAAATCACGCATTTTCACCCCGAAAATAGCAATTCTCCCTTGAAAATTCCCACAATTTCTTCCCGAAAATACCACTTTTCGCTGGAAGATAATGCCTTTCAACCCCAAATACACCACGTTTCACCCAAAAATCACGCTTTTTCACGCCAAAAATACCACATTTCACCCCAAAAGAACACATTTTCTTCCGAAAATACCACATTTCAAAGCAAAATCACGCATTTTCTTCCAAAAATTCTACCTTTCAAAGGAAAATCACGCATTTTTTACCCAAAAATACCAGTATTTTGCCTGGAAATCACGCATTTACACCTCAAAAACGTCACTTTTCACCCAAAAAGCAAGCATTTTCTCTTAGAAAATTTTACCCCAAAAACACACATTTTTACCATAAAAATACCATTTTTCGCACTAGAATCACATACGTTCACTTCAAAAATACCGCATTTCACCCCAAAATGACACTTTTTCGCCCCAAAATACCAATCTTTAAATAGATATCACGCGTTTTCTCCTCGAAAATACTACCTTTCACCCCAAAATCACGCATTTTCTCTCCGAAAATACACCACGTTTCACCCGAAAATTACGCATTTTCTGCGCGAAGCAACCCCATTTCACCCAAGAACCACGCATTTTTTTCCCGAAAATTCTACGTTTCAAAGGAAAATCACACATTTTCTCCCTGAACATATTACCTTTCACCCTAAAATCACGCGTTTTCTGCCTGAAGGAACCCCATTTCACACGAATATCACGCATTGTCTACTGGAAAATACCACTTTTCTAACGAAAATCACGCATTGTTCGTCCGGAAACACAAGTTTTTTCCCGAATATCACGCATTTTCTCCCCGAAAAAATGCACCTCTGTCCAAAAGTCACGCATCTTGTACCCGAAAATACCACTTTTCTCCTGAGAATCCCGCATTTACACCCCAGAAATGCCTCTTTTCGCGCGAAAAGCATTTCCTTCGGGAAAATCACGCTTTTCAACCAAAAAACACGTGTTTTCTCCTTGAAAATACCATCTTTCGCCTGAGAATCACGCATGTTCACTTGGAAAATACCCCATTTCCCCAGAAAATCTTGCGCTGTCTCCCCGAAAATACCCTGAGCGCAAGTCCGCGCATGCGCAGTGTGATCGCAAATCCTCGCATACGCGGTGCTCCCCCCGTGAGAATTCTCTTCGAAAAAAGCTTTTGCCTGGAAGTCACGCATTTTCTACCCAAAAATACCAAGATTTTGCCCGGAAATCACGCATTTACACCTCAAAAACGTCACTTTTCACCCAAAAAGCAAGCATTTTCTCTTAGGAAATTTTACCCCCTAAACACACATTTTTACCATAAAAATACCATTTTTCGCACTAGAATCACGTATGTTCACTTCAAAAATACCGCATTTCACCCAAAAACCACGCATTTTCCTCCCAAAAATACCACTTTTTAAATAGAAATCACGCGTTTTCTCCTCGAAAATACCACCTTTCACCCCAAAATCACGCATTTTCTCTCCAAAAATACCACCTTTCTCTCGAAAATCACGCATTTTCACCCCGAAAATAGCAATTCTCCCTTGAAAATTCCCACAATTTCTTCCCGAAAATACCACTTTTCGCTGGAAGATAATGCCTTTCAACCCCAAATACACCACGTTTCACCCAAAAATCACGCTTTTTCACGCCAAAAATACCACATTTCACCCCAAAAGAACACATTTTCTTCCGAAAATACCACATTTCAAAGCAAAATCACGCATTTTCTTCCAAAAATTCTACCTTTCAAAGGAAAATCACGCATTTTTTACCCAAAAATACCAGTATTTTGCCTGGAAATCACGCATTTACACCTCAAAAACGTCACTTTTCACCCAAAAAGCAAGCATTTTCTCTTAGAAAATTTTACCCCAAAAACACACATTTTTACCATAAAAATACCATTTTTCGCACTAGAATCACATACGTTCACTTCAAAAATACCGCATTTCACCCCAAAATGACACTTTTTCGCCCCAAAATACCAATCTTTAAATAGATATCACGCGTTTTCTCCTCGAAAATACTACCTTTCACCCCAAAATCACGCATTTTCTCTCCGAAAATACACCACGTTTCACCCGAAAATTACGCATTTTCTGCGCGAAGCAACCCCATTTCACCCAAGAACCACGCATTTTTTTCCCGAAAATTCTACGTTTCAAAGGAAAATCACACATTTTCTCCCTGAACATATTACCTTTCACCCTAAAATCACGCGTTTTCTGCCTGAAGGAACCCCATTTCACACGAATATCACGCATTGTCTACTGGAAAATACCACTTTTCTAACGAAAATCACGCATTGTTCGTCCGGAAACACAAGTTTTTTCCCGAATATCACGCATTTTCTCCCCGAAAAAATGCACCTCTGTCCAAAAGTCACGCATCTTGTACCCGAAAATACCACTTTTCTCCTGAGAATCCCGCATTTACACCCCAGAAATGCCTCTTTTCGCGCGAAAAGCATTTCCTTCGGGAAAATCACGCTTTTCAACCAAAAAACACGTGTTTTCTCCTTGAAAATACCATCTTTCGCCTGAGAATCACGCATGTTCACTTGGAAAATACCCCATTTCCCCAGAAAATCTTGCGCTGTCTCCCCGAAAATACCCTGAGCGCAAGTCCGCGCATGCGCAGTGTGATCGCAAATCCTCGCATACGCGGTGCTCCCCCCGTGAGAATTCTCTTCGAAAAAAGCTTTTGCCTGGAAGTCACGCATTTTCTACCCAAAAATACCAAGATTTTGCCCGGAAATCACGCATTTACACCTCAAAAACGTCACTTTTCACCCAAAAAGCAAGCATTTTCTCTTAGGAAATTTTACCCCCTAAACACACATTTTTACCATAAAAATACCATTTTTCGCACTAGAATCACGTATGTTCACTTCAAAAATACCGCATTTCACCCAAAAACCACGCATTTTCCTCCCAAAAATACCACTTTTTAAATAGAAATCACGCGTTTTCTCCTCGAAAATACCACCTTTCACCCCAAAATCACGCATTTTCTCTCCAAAAATACCACCTTTCTCTCGAAAATCACGCATTTTCACCCCGAAAATAGCAATTCTCCCTTGAAAATTCCCACAATTTCTTCCCGAAAATACCACTTTTCGCTGGAAGATAATGCCTTTCAACCCCAAATACACCACGTTTCACCCAAAAATCACGCTTTTTCACGCCAAAAATACCACATTTCACCCCAAAAGAACACATTTTCTTCCGAAAATACCACATTTCAAAGCAAAATCACGCATTTTCTTCCAAAAATTCTACCTTTCAAAGGAAAATCACGCATTTTTTACCCAAAAATACCAGTATTTTGCCTGGAAATCACGCATTTACACCTCAAAAACGTCACTTTTCACCCAAAAAGCAAGCATTTTCTCTTAGAAAATTTTACCCCAAAAACACACATTTTTACCATAAAAATACCATTTTTCGCACTAGAATCACATACGTTCACTTCAAAAATACCGCATTTCACCCCAAAATGACACTTTTTCGCCCCAAAATACCAATCTTTAAATAGATATCACGCGTTTTCTCCTCGAAAATACTACCTTTCACCCCAAAATCACGCATTTTCTCTCCGAAAATACACCACGTTTCACCCGAAAATTACGCATTTTCTGCGCGAAGCAACCCCATTTCACCCAAGAACCACGCATTTTTTTCCCGAAAATTCTACGTTTCAAAGGAAAATCACACATTTTCTCCCTGAACATATTACCTTTCACCCTAAAATCACGCGTTTTCTGCCTGAAGGAACCCCATTTCACACGAATATCACGCATTGTCTACTGGAAAATACCACTTTTCTAACGAAAATCACGCATTGTTCGTCCGGAAACACAAGTTTTTTCCCGAATATCACGCATTTTCTCCCCGAAAAAATGCACCTCTGTCCAAAAGTCACGCATCTTGTACCCGAAAATACCACTTTTCTCCTGAGAATCCCGCATTTACACCCCAGAAATGCCTCTTTTCGCGCGAAAAGCATTTCCTTCGGGAAAATCACGCTTTTCAACCAAAAAACACGTGTTTTCTCCTTGAAAATACCATCTTTCGCCTGAGAATCACGCATGTTCACTTGGAAAATACCCCATTTCCCCAGAAAATCTTGCGCTGTCTCCCCGAAAATACCCTGAGCGCAAGTCCGCGCATGCGCAGTGTGATCGCAAATCCTCGCATACGCGGTGCTCCCCCCGTGAGAATTCTCTTCGAAAAAAGCTTTTGCCTGGAAGTCACGCATTTTCTACCCAAAAATACCAAGATTTTGCCCGGAAATCACGCATTTACACCTCAAAAACGTCACTTTTCACCCAAAAAGCAAGCATTTTCTCTTAGGAAATTTTACCCCCTAAACACACATTTTTACCATAAAAATACCATTTTTCGCACTAGAATCACGTATGTTCACTTCAAAAATACCGCATTTCACCCAAAAACCACGCATTTTCCTCCCAAAAATACCACTTTTTAAATAGAAATCACGCGTTTTCTCCTCGAAAATACCACCTTTCACCCCAAAATCACGCATTTTCTCTCCAAAAATACCACCTTTCTCTCGAAAATCACGCATTTTCACCCCGAAAATAGCAATTCTCCCTTGAAAATTCCCACAATTTCTTCCCGAAAATACCACTTTTCGCTGGAAGATAATGCCTTTCAACCCCAAATACACCACGTTTCACCCAAAAATCACGCTTTTTCACGCCAAAAATACCACATTTCACCCCAAAAGAACACATTTTCTTCCGAAAATACCACATTTCAAAGCAAAATCACGCATTTTCTTCCAAAAATTCTACCTTTCAAAGGAAAATCACGCATTTTTTACCCAAAAATACCAGTATTTTGCCTGGAAATCACGCATTTACACCTCAAAAACGTCACTTTTCACCCAAAAAGCAAGCATTTTCTCTTAGAAAATTTTACCCCAAAAACACACATTTTTTCCATAAAAATACCATTTTTCGCACTAGAATCACATACGTTCACTTCAAAAATACCGCATTTCACCCCAAAATGACACTTTTTCGCCCCAAAATACCAATCTTTAAATAGATATCACGCGTTTTCTCCTCGAAAATACTACCTTTCACCCCAAAATCACGCATTTTCTCTCCGAAAATACACCACGTTTCACCCGAAAATTACGCATTTTCTGCGCGAAGCAACCCCATTTCACCCAAGAACCACGCATTTTTTTCCCGAAAATTCTACGTTTCAAAGGAAAATCACACATTTTCTCCCTGAACATATTACCTTTCACCCTAAAATCACGCGTTTTCTGCCTGAAGGAACCCCATTTCACACGAATATCACGCATTGTCTACTGGAAAATACCACTTTTCTAACGAAAATCACGCATTGTTCGTCCGGAAACACAAGTTTTTTCCCGAATATCACGCATTTTCTCCCCGAAAAAATGCACCTCTGTCCAAAAGTCACGCATCTTGTACCCGAAAATACCACTTTTCTCCTGAGAATCCCGCATTTACACCCCAGAAATGCCTCTTTTCGCGCGAAAAGCATTTCCTTCGGGAAAATCACGCTTTTCAACCAAAAAAACACGTGTTTTCTCCTTGAAAATACCATCTTTCGCCTGAGAATCACGCATGTTCACTTGGAAAATACCCCATTTCCCCAGAAAATCTTGCGCTGTCTCCCCGAAAATACCCTGAGCGCAAGTCCGCGCATGCGCAGTGTGATCGCAAATCCTCGCATACGCGGTGCTCCCCCCGTGAGAATTCTCTTCGAAAAAAGCTTTTGCCTGGAAGTCACGCATTTTCTACCCAAAAATACCAAGATTTTGCCCGGAAATCACGCATTTACACCTCAAAAACGTCACTTTTCACCCAAAAAGCAAGCATTTTCTCTTAGGAAATTTTACCCCCTAAACACACATTTTTACCATAAAAATACCATTTTTCGCACTAGAATCACGTATGTTCACTTCAAAAATACCGCATTTCACCCAAAAACCACGCATTTTCCTCCCAAAAATACCACTTTTTAAATAGAAATCACGCGTTTTCTCCTCGAAAATACCACCTTTCACCCCAAAATCACGCATTTTCTCTCCAAAAATACCACCTTTCTCTCGAAAATCACGCATTTTCACCCCGAAAATAGCAATTCTCCCTTGAAAATTCCCACAATTTCTTCCCGAAAATACCACTTTTCGCTGGAAGATAATGCCTTTCAACCCCAAATACACCACGTTTCACCCAAAAATCACGCTTTTTCACGCCAAAAATACCACATTTCACCCCAAAAGAACACATTTTCTTCCGAAAATACCACATTTCAAAGCAAAATCACGCATTTTCTTCCAAAAATTCTACCTTTCAAAGGAAAATCACGCATTTTTTACCCAAAAATACCAGTATTTTGCCTGGAAATCACGCATTTACACCTCAAAAACGTCACTTTTCACCCAAAAAGCAAGCATTTTCTCTTAGAAAATTTTACCCCAAAACAACACCATAAAAATACCATTTTTCGCACTAGAATCACATACGTTCACTTCAAAAATACCGCATTTCACCCCAAAATGACACTTTTTCGCCCCAAAATACCAATCTTTAAATAGATATCACGCGTTTTCTCCTCGAAAATACTACCTTTCACCCCAAAATCACGCATTTTCTCTCCGAAAATACACCACGTTTCACCCGAAAATTACGCATTTTCTGCGCGAAGCAACCCCATTTCACCCAAGAACCACGCATTTTTTTCCCGAAAATTCTACGTTTCAAAGGAAAATCACACATTTTCTCCCTGAACATATTACCTTTCACCCTAAAATCACGCGTTTTCTGCCTGAAGGAACCCCATTTCACACGAATATCACGCATTGTCTACTGGAAAATACCACTTTTCTAACGAAAATCACGCATTGTTCGTCAAGTTTTTTCCCGAATATCACGCATTTTCTCCCCGAAAAAATGCACCTCTGTCCAAAAGTCACGCATCTTGTACCCGAAAATACCACTTTTCTCCTGAGAATCCCGCATTTACACCCCAGAAATGCCTCTTTTCGCGCGAAAAGCATTTCCTTCGGGAAAATCACGCTTTTCAACCAAAAAACACGTGTTTTCTCCTTGAAAATACCATCTTTCGCCTGAGAATCACGCATGTTCACTTGGAAAATACCCCATTTCCCCAGAAAATCTTGCGCTGTCTCCCCGAAAATACCCTGAGCGCAAGTCCGCGCATGCGCAGTGTGATCGCAAATCCTCGCATACGCGGTGCTCCCCCCGTGAGAATTCTCTTCGAAAAAAGCTTTTGCCTGGAAGTCACGCATTTTCTACCCAAAAATACCAAGATTTTGCCCGGAAATCACGCATTTACACCTCAAAAACGTCACTTTTCACCCAAAAAGCAAGCATTTTCTCTTAGGAAATTTTACCCCCTAAACACACATTTTTACCATAAAAATACCATTTTTCGCACTAGAATCACGTATGTTCACTTCAAAAATACCGCATTTCACCCAAAAACCACGCATTTTCCTCCCAAAAATACCACTTTTTAAATAGAAATCACGCGTTTTCTCCTCGAAAATACCACCTTTCACCCCAAAATCACGCATTTTCTCTCCAAAAATACCACCTTTCTCTCGAAAATCACGCATTTTCACCCCGAAAATAGCAATTCTCCCTTGAAAATTCCCACAATTTCTTCCCGAAAATACCACTTTTCGCTGGAAGATAATGCCTTTCAACCCCAAATACACCACGTTTCACCCAAAAATCACGCTTTTTCACGCCAAAAATACCACATTTCACCCCAAAAGAACACATTTTCTTCCGAAAATACCACATTTCAAAGCAAAATCACGCATTTTCTTCCAAAAATTCTACCTTTCAAAGGAAAATCACGCATTTTTTACCCAAAAATACCAGTATTTTGCCTGGAAATCACGCATTTACACCTCAAAAACGTCACTTTTCACCCAAAAAGCAAGCATTTTCTCTTAGAAAATTTTACCCCAAAAACACACATTTTTACCATAAAAATACCATTTTTCGCACTAGAATCACATACGTTCACTTCAAAAATACCGCATTTCACCCCAAAATGACACTTTTTCGCCCCAAAATACCAATCTTTAAATAGATATCACGCGTTTTCTCCTCGAAAATACTACCTTTCACCCCAAAATCACGCATTTTCTCTCCGAAAATACACCACGTTTCACCCGAAAATTACGCATTTTCTGCGCGAAGCAACCCCATTTCACCCAAGAACCACGCATTTTTTTCCCGAAAATTCTACGTTTCAAAGGAAAATCACACATTTTCTCCCTGAACATATTACCTTTCACCCTAAAATCACGCGTTTTCTGCCTGAAGGAACCCCATTTCACACGAATATCACGCATTGTCTACTGGAAAATACCACTTTTCTAACGAAAATCACGCATTGTTCGTCCGGAAACACAAGTTTTTTCCCGAATATCACGCATTTTCTCCCCGAAAAAATGCACCTCTGTCCAAAAGTCACGCATCTTGTACCCGAAAATACCACTTTTCTCCTGAGAATCCCGCATTTACACCCCAGAAATGCCTCTTTTCGCGCGAAAAGCATTTCCTTCGGGAAAATCACGCTTTTCAACCAAAAAACACGTGTTTTCTCCTTGAAAATACCATCTTTCGCCTGAGAATCACGCATGTTCACTTGGAAAATACCCCATTTCCCCAGAAAATCTTGCGCTGTCTCCCCGAAAATACCCTGAGCGCAAGTCCGCGCATGCGCAGTGTGATCGCAAATCCTCGCATACGCGGTGCTCCCCCCGTGAGAATTCTCTTCGAAAAAAGCTTTTGCCTGGAAGTCACGCATTTTCTACCCAAAAATACCAAGATTTTGCCCGGAAATCACGCATTTACACCTCAAAAACGTCACTTTTCACCCAAAAAGCAAGCATTTTCTCTTAGGAAATTTTACCCCCTAAACACACATTTTTACCATAAAAATACCATTTTTCGCACTAGAATCACGTATGTTCACTTCAAAAATACCGCATTTCACCCAAAAACCACGCATTTTCCTCCCAAAAATACCACTTTTTAAATAGAAATCACGCGTTTTCTCCTCGAAAATACCACCTTTCACCCCAAAATCACGCATTTTCTCTCCAAAAATACCACCTTTCTCTCGAAAATCACGCATTTTCACCCCGAAAATAGCAATTCTCCCTTGAAAATTCCCACAATTTCTTCCCGAAAATACCACTTTTCGCTGGAAGATAATGCCTTTCAACCCCAAATACACCACGTTTCACCCAAAAATCACGCTTTTTCACGCCAAAAATACCACATTTCACCCCAAAAGAACACATTTTCTTCCGAAAATACCACATTTCAAAGCAAAATCACGCATTTTCTTCCAAAAATTCTACCTTTCAAAGGAAAATCACGCATTTTTTACCCAAAAATACCAGTATTTTGCCTGGAAATCACGCATTTACACCTCAAAAACGTCACTTTTCACCCAAAAAGCAAGCATTTTCTCTTAGAAAATTTTACCCCAAAAACACACATTTTTTCCATAAAAATACCATTTTTCGCACTAGAATCACATACGTTCACTTCAAAAATACCGCATTTCACCCCAAAATGACACTTTTTCGCCCCAAAATACCAATCTTTAAATAGATATCACGCGTTTTCTCCTCGAAAATACTACCTTTCACCCCAAAATCACGCATTTTCTCTCCGAAAATACACCACGTTTCACCCGAAAATTACGCATTTTCTGCGCGAAGCAACCCCATTTCACCCAAGAACCACGCATTTTTTTCCCGAAAATTCTACGTTTCAAAGGAAAATCACACATTTTCTCCCTGAACATATTACCTTTCACCCTAAAATCACGCGTTTTCTGCCTGAAGGAACCCCATTTCACACGAATATCACGCATTGTCTACTGGAAAATACCACTTTTCTAACGAAAATCACGCATTGTTCGTCCGGAAACACAAGTTTTTTCCCGAATATCACGCATTTTCTCCCCGAAAAAATGCACCTCTGTCCAAAAGTCACGCATCTTGTACCCGAAAATACCACTTTTCTCCTGAGAATCCCGCATTTACACCCCAGAAATGCCTCTTTTCGCGCGAAAAGCATTTCCTTCGGGAAAATCACGCTTTTCAACCAAAAAACACGTGTTTTCTCCTTGAAAATACCATCTTTCGCCTGAGAATCACGCATGTTCACTTGGAAAATACCCCATTTCCCCAGAAAATCTTGCGCTAGTCTCCCCGAAAATACCCTGAGCGCAAGTACCGCGCATGCGCAGCTGTGATCGCAAATCCTCGCATGACGCGGTGCTCCCCCCGTGAGAAATTCTCTTCGAAAAAAGCTTTTGCCTGGAAGTCACGCATTTTCTACCCAAAAATACCAAAGATTTTGCCCGGGAAATCACGCATTTACACCTCAAAAACGTCACTTTTCACCCAAAAAGCAAGCATTTTCTCTTAGGAAATTTTACCCCCTAAACACACATTTTTACCATAAAAAATACCATTTTTCGCACTAGAATCACGTATGTTCACTTCAAAATACCGCATTTCACCCAAAAAACCACGCATTTTTCCTCCCAAAATACCACTTTTTAAATAGAAATCACGCGTTTCTCCTCGAAAATACCACCTTTCACCCCAAAATCACGCATTTTCTCTCCAAAGAATACCACCTTTCTCTCGAAAATCACGCATTTTCACCCCGAAAATAGCAATTCTCCCTTGAAAATTCCCACAATTTCTTCCCGAAAATACCACTTTTCGCTGGAAGATAATGCCTTTCAACCCCAAATACACCACGTTTCACCCAAAAATCACGCTTTTTTCACGCCAAAAATACCACATTTCACCCCAAAAGAACCACATTTTCTTCCGAAAATACCACATTTCAAAGCAAAAATCACGCATTTTCTTCCAAAAATTCTACCTTTCAAAGGAAAATCACGCATTTTTTACCCAAAAATACCAGTATTTTGGCCTGGAAATCACGCATTTACACCTCAAAAACGTCACTTTTCACCCAAAAAGCAAGCATTTTCTCTTAGAAAATTTTACCCCAAAAACACACATTTTTACCATAAAAATACCATTTTTCGCACTAGAATCACATACGTTCACTTCAAAAATACCGCATTTCACCCCAAAATGACACTTTTTCCGCCCCAAAATACCAATCTTTAAATAGATATCACGCGTTTTCTCCTCGAAAATACTACCTTTCACCCCAAAATCACGCATTTTCTCTCCGAAAATACACCACGTTTCACCCGAAAATTACGCATTTTCTGCGCGAAAGCAACCCCATTTCACCAAGAACCACGCATTTTTTTCCCGAAAATTCTACGTTTCAAAGGAAAATCACACATTTTCTCCCTGAACATATTACCTTTCACCCTAAAATCACGCGTTTTCTGCCTGAAGGAACCCCATTCACAACGAATATCACGCATTGTCTACTGGAAAATACCACTTTTCTAACGAAAATCACGCATTGTTCGTCCGGAAACACAAGTTTTTTCCCGAATATCACGCATTTTCTCCCCGAAAAAATGCACCTCTGTCCAAAAGTCACGCATCTTGTACCCGAAAATACCACTTTTCTCCTGAAAATCCCGCATTTACACCCCAGAAATGCCTCTTTTCGCGCGAAAAGCATTTCCTTCGGGAAAATCACGCTTTTCAACCAAAAAAACACGTGTTTGTCTCCTTGAAAATACCATCTTTCGCCTGAGAATCACGCATGTTCACTTGGAAAATACCCCATTTCCCCAGAAAATCTGCGCTGTCTCCCCTAAAAAAAATAAAAAAAAATCAAAATACCCTGAGCGCAAGTCCGCGCATGCGCAGTGTGATCGCAAATCCTCGCATACGCGGTGCTCCCCCCGGGAGAATTCTCTTCGAGAAAAAGCTTTGGCCTGGAAGTCACGCATTTTCTACCCAAAAATACCAAGATTTTGCCCGGAAATCACGCATTTACACCTCAAAAACGTCACTTTTCACCCAAAAAGCAAGCATTTTCTCTTAGGAAATTTTACCCCCTAAACACACATTTTTACCATAAAAATACCATTTTTCGCACTAGAATCACGTATGTTCACTTCAAAAATACCGCATTTCACCCAAAAACCACGCATTTTCCTCCCAAAAATACCACTTTTTAAATAGAAATCACGCGTTTTCTCCTCGAAAAATACCACCTTTCACCCAAAATCACGCATTTTCTCTCCAAAAATACCACCTTTCTCTCGAAAATCACGCATTTTCACCCCGAAAATAGCAATTCTCCCTTGAAAATTCCCACAATTTCTTCCCGAAAATACCACTTTTCGCTGGAAGATAATGCCTTTCAAACCCAAATACACCACGTTTCACCCAAAAATCACGCTTTTTCACGCCAAAAAATACCACATTTCACCCCAAAAGAACACATTTTCTTCCGAAAATACCACATTTCAAAGCAAAATCACGCATTTTCTTCCAAAAATTCTACTTTCAAAGGAAAATCACGCATTTTTTACCCAAAAATACCAGTATTTTGCCTGGAAATCACGCATTTACACCTCAAAAACGTCACTTTTCACCCAAAAAGCAAGCATTTTCTCTTAGAAAATTTTACCCCAAAAACACACATTTTTTACCATAAAAATACCATTTTTCGCACTAGAATCACATACGTTTCACTTCAAAAATACCGCATTTCACCCCAAAATGACACTTTTTTCGCCCCAAAATACCAATCTTTAAATAGATATCACGCGTTTTCTCCTCGAAAATACTACCTTTCACCCCAAAATCACGCATTTTCTCTCCGAAAATACACCACGTTCACCCGAAAATTACAGCATTTTCTGCGCGAAGCAACCCCATTTCACCCACAGAACCACGCATTTTTTTTCCCGAAAATTCTACGTTTCAAAGGAAAATCACACATTTTCTCTCCTGAACATATTACCTTTCACCCTAAAATCACGCGTTTTCTGCCTGAAGGAACCCCATTTCACACGAATATCACGCATTGTCTACTGGAAAATACCACTTTTCTAACGAAAATCACGCATTGTTCGTCCGGAAACACAAGTTTTTTCCCGAATATCACGCATTTTCTCCCCGAACAAAATGCACCTCTGTCCAAAAGTCACGCATCTTGTACCCGAAAAATACCACTTTTCTCCTGAGAATCCCGCATTTACACCCCAGAAATGCCTCTTTTCGCGCGAAAAGCATTTCCTTCGGGAAAATCACGCTTTTCAACCAAAAACACGTGTTTTCTCCTTGAAAATACCATCTTTCGCCTGAGAATCACGCATGTTCACTTGGAAAATACCCATTTCCCCAGAAAATCTTGCGCTGTCTCCCCGAAAATACCCTGAGCGCAAGTCCGCGCATGCGCAGTGTGATCGCAAATCCTCGCATACGCGGTGCTCCCCCCGTGAGAATTCTCTTCGAAAAAAAAAGCTTTTGCCTGGAAGTCACGCATTTTCTACCCAAAAATACCAAGATTTTGCCCGGAAATCACGCATTTACACCTCAAAAACGTCACTTTCACCCAAAAAGCAAGCATTTTCTCTTAGGAAATTTTACCCCCCTAAACACACATTTTTACCATAAAAATACCATTTTTCGCACTAGAAATCACGTATGTTCACTTCAAAAATACCGCATTTCACCCAAAAACCACGCATTTTCCTCCCAAAAATACCACTTTTTAAATAGAAATCACGCGTTTTCTCCTCGAAAAATACCACCTTTCACCCCAAAATCACGCATTTTCTCTCCAAAAATACCACCTTTCTCTCGAAAATCACGCATTTTCACCCCGAAAATAGCAATTCTCCCTTGAAAATTCCCACAATTTCTTCCCGAAAATACCACTTTTCGCTGGAAGATAATGCCTTTCAACCCCAAATACACCACGTTTCACCCAAAAATCACGCTTTTTCACGCCAAAAATCCACATTTCACCCCAAAAGAACACATTTTCTTCCGAAAATACCACATTTCAAAGCAAAATCACGCATTTTCTTCCAAAAATTCTACCTTTCAAAGGAAAATCACGCATTTTTTACCCAAAAATACCAGTATTTTGCCTGGAAATCACGCATTTACACCTCAAAAACGTCACTTTTCACCCAAAAAGCAAGCATTTTCTCTTAGAAAATTTTACCCCAAAAACACACATTTTTACCATAAAAATACCATTTTTTCGCACTAGAATCACATACGTTCACTTCAAAAATACCGCATTTCACCCCAAAATGACACTTTTTTCGCCCCAAAATACCAATCTTTAAATAGATATCACGCGTTTTCTCCTCGAAAATACTACCTTTCACCCCAAAATCACGCATTTTCTCTCCGAAAATACACCACGTTTCACCCGAAAATTACGCATTTTCTGCGCGAAGCAACCCCATTTCACCCAAGAACCACGCATTTTTTTCCCGAAAATTCTACGTTTCAAAGGAAAATCACACATTTTCTCCCTGAACATATTACCTTTCACCCTAAAATCACGCGTTTTCTGCCTGAAGGAACCCCATTTCACACGAATATCACGCATTGTCTACTGGAAAATACCACTTTTCTAACGAAAATCACGCATTGTTCGTCCGGAAACACAAGTTTTTTCCCGAATATCACGCATTTTCTCCCCGAAAAAATGCACCTCTGTCCAAAAGTCACGCATCTTGTACCCGAAAATACCACTTTTCTCCTGAGAAATCCCGCATTTACACCCCAGAAATGCCTCTTTTCGCGCGAAAAGCATTTCCTTCGGGAAAATCACGCTTTTCAACCAAAAAACACGTGTTTTCTCCTTGAAAATACCATCTTTCGCCTGAGAATCACGCATGTTCACTTGGAAAATACCCATTTCCCCAGAAAATCTTGCGCTGTCTCCCCGAAAATACCCTGAGCGCAAGTCCGCGCATGCGCAGTGTGATCGCAAATCCTCGCATACGCGGTGCTCCCCCCGTGAGAATTCTCTTCGAAAAAAGCTTTTGCCTGGAAGTCACGCATTTTCTACCCAAAAATACCAAGATTTTGCCCGGAAATCACGCATTTACACCTCAAAAACGTCACTTTTCACCCAAAAAGCAAGCATTTTCTCTTAGGAAATTTTACCCCCTAAACACACATTTTTACCATAAAAATACCATTTTTCGCACTAGAATCACGTATGTTCACTTCAAAAATACCGCATTTCACCCAAAAACCACGCATTTTCGCTCCCAAAAATACCACTTTTTAAATAGAAAATCACGCGTTTTCTCCTCGAAAATACCACCTTTCACCCCAAAATCACGCATTTTCTCTCCAAAAATACCACCTTTCTCTCGAAAATCACGCATTTTCACCCCGAAAATAGCAATTCTCCCTTGAAATTCCCACAATTTCTTCCCGAAATACCACTTTTCGCTGGAAGATAATGCCTTTCAACCCCAAATACACCACTTTTCACCCAAAAATCACGCTTTTTCACGCCAAAAATACCACATTTCACCCCAAAAGACACATTTTCTTCCGAAATACCACATTTCAAAGCAAAATCACGCATTTTCTTCCAAAAATTCTACCTTTCAAAGGAAAATCACGCATTTTTTACCCAAAAATACCATTTTCGCCGGAAATCACGCATTTCACCTCAAAAACCACTTTTCACCAGAAAATCAAGCATTTTCTCTTAAAATTTTACCCGAAAACACGCATTTTTGCCATAAAAATACCATTTTCGCCTAGAATCACGCACGTTCTCTTCAAAAATACCGCATTTCACCCCAAAATGACACTTTTTCGCCCGAAAATACCAATCTTTAAATAGAAATCACGCGTTTTCTCCTCGAAAATACCACCTTTCGCCCCGAAAATCACGCATTTTCTCTTCGAAAATTTTCACCCCAAAATTACGCATTTTCACGCGAAAAACCCCATTTCACCCGAGAATCACGCATTTTTTTCCCGAAAATTCTACATTTCAAAGAAAATCACACATTTTCTCCCAAATATTACCTTTCACCCGAAAATCACGCGTTTTCTCCTGAAAACCCCATTTCACACGAAAATCACGCATTTTCTACTGAAAATACCACCTTTCAACGAAAATCACGCATTTTCGTCCGGAAATACCACTTTTCGCCCGAAAATCACGCATTTTCTCCCCGAAAAAACCACCTCTTCCAAAATCACGCATTTCTCCCGAAAATACCACTTTTCCCCGAAAATCACGCATTTTCACCCCAAAATACCACCTTTCCGGAAATCACTCATTTTCTTCCTGAAAATCACCTTTCCCCCGAAAATCACGTGTTTTCTCTCCTGAAAATACCACCTTTCGCCTGAAAATCACGCATGTTCACTTGAAAATACCCCATTTCCCAGAAAATCACGCATTTTCTCCCCGAAAATACCCTGACGAAAATCGCGCATGCGCTGTGATCGCAAATCCACGTTTACCGAATCCCGCATTTTCTACCGAAAAAACTTTTGCCAAAAATCACGCATTTTCTACCCGAAAATACCACTTTTGCCCGAAAATCACGCATTTACACCTCAAAAAAGCACTTTTGTCCAAAAGTCACGCATTTTCCCTTAAAAATTTTACCTCCTGAAATCACGCATTTTTACCCGAAAATGCCATTTTTCGCCTGAGAATCACGCATTTCACTTCAAAAATACCGCTTTTCACCAAAAACGCATTTTCCTCCCGAAAATACCACTTTTTAGGATCACGCATTTTCTCCTCGAAAATACCCCTTTCACCAGAAAATCACGCATTTTCTCTCCAAAAATACCCCCCTCGAAAATCGCGCATTTTCCCCCCGAAAATTTTTGCCCGAAAATCACGCGTTTTCCACCCGAAAATACCAATTTTTGCCCGGAAATCACGCATTTACACCTCAAAAATGCCACTTTTCGCCCCGAAAAGCAAGCATTTTCTCTTCGAAAATTTTCCCCCAGAACACGCATTTTCACCCTAAAAATACCATTTATCACACGAGAATCACGTATGTTCACTTCAGAAATACCGCATTTCACCCCAAAATCACACTTTTTCCTCCCAAAAATGCCCGTTCTCAAACGGAAATCACACGTTTCCTCCACGAAAACGCCACCTGTCACCCCAAAATCACGCATTTTCTCTCCAAAAATACCACCTTTCTCTCGAAAATCACGCGTTTTCTTCAAGAAAATACCACTATTCGCCGGAAAATCGCGCCTTTCCACCCCAAATACACCGCGTTTCACCCAAAATCACTCATTTGCACCCCGAGAATACCACCTTTCCCCCGAAAATCACGCGTTTTCTTCCCGAAAATACCACCTTTCAAAGGAAAATCACTCATTTTCTCCCTGAAAATACCACCTTTCCCCCGAAAATCACGCATTTTCTGCGCAAAACAACCCCATTTCGTCCAAGAACCGCGCATGTTTTTTTCCCGAAAATTCTGTGTTTCAAAGGAAAATCACACATTTTCTCCCTGAACATACCACCTTCCACCCGAAAATCGCGCATTTTCTGCGTGAAAGAACCACATTTCACACGAATATCACGCATTTTCTACCGGAAAAGACCACTTTTGTAACGAAAATCACGCATTGTCCCTCCGAAAATACAAGTTTTCGTCCGAAAATCACGCCTTTTCTCCCCGTAAAAAAAGCACCTCTGTCCAAAAGTCACGCATCTTGTACCCGAAAATGCCACTTTTCTCCTGAAAATCCCGCATTTACACCCCAAAAATGCCACTTTTTGCGCGAAAAGCATTTCCTTTGGGAAAATCGCGCTTTTCAATTGAAAAACACGTGTTTTCTCCACGAAAATACCATCTTTCGCCTGAGGATCACGCATGTTCACTTCGAAAATACCCCATTTCACCAGAATATCAAGCATTTTCTCCCCCAAAAATACCCTTAGCGCAGGTCCGCTCAGGCGCGGTGCGATCGCAAATCCGCGCATGCGCGGTCCTCCCCCCGCGAGAATTCTCTTTGAAAAAAACGCTTTTGCCCGAAAATCACGCGTTTTCCACCCGAAAATACCAATATTTTGCCCGGAAATCACGCATTTACACCTCAAAAATGCCACTTTTCGCCCCGAAAAGCAAGCATTTTCTCTTCGAAAATTTTACCCCCAGAACACGCATTTTCACCCTAAAAATACCATTTATCACACGAGAATCACGTATGTTCACTTCAGAAATACCGCATTTCACCCCCAAATCACACTTTTTCCTCCCAAAAATGCCCGTTCTCAAACGGAAATCACACGTTTCCTCCACGAAAACGCCACCTGTCACCCCAAAATCACGCATTTTCTCTCCGAAAATACCACCTTTCTCTCGAAAATCACGCGTTTTCTTCAAGAAAATACCACTATTCGCCGGAAAATCGCGCCTTTCCACCCCAAATACACCGCGTTTCACCCAAAATCACTCATTTGCACCCCGAGAATACCACCTTTCCCCCGAAAATCACGCGTTTTCTTCCCGAAAATACCACCTTTCAAAGGAAAATCACTCATTTTCTCCCTGAAAATACCACCTTTCCCCCGAAAATCACGCATTTTCTGCGCAAAACAAACCCATTTCGTCCAAGAACCGCGCATGTTTTTTTCCCGAAAATTCTGTGTTTCAAAGGAAAATCACACATTTTCTCCCTGAACATACCACCTTCCACCCGAAAATCGCGCATTTTCTGCGTGAAAGAACCACATTTCACACGAATATCACGCATTTTCTACCGGAAAAGACCACTTTTGTAACGAAAATCACGCATTGTCCCTCCGAAAATACAAGTTTTCGTCCGAAAATCACGCCTTTTCTCCCCGTAAAAAAAGCACCTCTGTCCAAAAGTCACGCATCTTGTACCCGAAAATGCCACTTTTCTCCTGAAAATCCCGCATTTACACCCCAAAAATGCCACTTTTTGCGCGAAAAGCATTTCCTTTGGGAAAATCGCGCTTTTCAATTGAAAAACACGTGTTTTCTCCACGAAAATACCATCTTTCGCCTGAGGATCACGCATGTTCACTTCGAAAATACCCCATTTCACCAGAATATCAAGCATTTTCTCCCCCAAAAATACCCTTAGCGCAGGTCCGCTCAGGCGCGGTGCGATCGCAAATCCGCGCATGCGCGGTCCTCCCCCCGCGAGAATTCTCTTTGAAAAAAACGCTTTTGCCCGAAAATCACGCGTTTTCCACCCGAAAATACCAATATTTTGCCCGGAAATCACGCATTTACACCTCAAAAATGCCACTTTTCGCCCCGAAAAGCAAGCATTTTCTCTTCGAAAATTTTACCCCCAGAACACGCATTTTCACCCTAAAAATACCATTTATCACACGAGAATCACGTATGTTCACTTCAGAAATACCGCATTTCACCCCCAAATCACACTTTTTCCTCCCAAAAATGCCCGTTCTCAAACGGAAATCACACGTTTCCTCCACGAAAACGCCACCTGTCACCCCAAAATCACGCATTTTCTCTCCAAAAATACCACCTTTCTCTCGAAAATCACGCGTTTTCTTCAAGAAAATACCACTATTCGCCGGAAAATCGCGCCTTTCCACCCCAAATACACCGCGTTTCACCCAAAATCACTCATTTGCACCCCGAGAATACCACCTTTCCCCCGAAAATCACGCGTTTTCTTCCCGAAAATACCACCTTTCAAAGGAAAATCACTCATTTTCTCCCTGAAAATACCACCTTTCCCCCGAAAATCACGCATTTTCTGCGCAAAACAACCCATTTCGTCCAAGAACCGCGCATGTTTTTTTCCCGAAAATTCTGTGTTTCAAAGGAAAATCACACATTTTCTCCCTGAACATACCACCTTCCACCCGAAAATCGCGCATTTTCTGCGTGAAAGAACCACATTTCACACGAATATCACGCATTTTCTACCGGAAAAGACCACTTTTGTAACGAAAATCACGCATTGTCCCTCCGAAAATACAAGTTTTCGTCCGAAAATCACGCCTTTTCTCCCCGTAAAAAAAGCACCTCTGTCCAAAAGTCACGCATCTTGTACCCGAAAATGCCACTTTTCTCCTGAAAATCCCGCATTTACACCCCAAAAATGCCACTTTTTGCGCGAAAAGCATTTCCTTTGGGAAAATCGCGCTTTTCAATTGAAAAACACGTGTTTTCTCCACGAAAATACCATCTTTCGCCTGAGGATCACGCATGTTCACTTCGAAAATACCCCATTTCACCAGAATATCAAGCATTTTCTCCCCCAAAAATACCCTTAGCGCAGGTCCGCTCAGGCGCGGTGCGATCGCAAATCCGCGCATGCGCGGTCCTCCCCCCGCGAGAATTCTCTTTGAAAAAAACGCTTTTGCCCGAAAATCACGCGTTTTCCACCCGAAAATACCAATATTTTGCCCGGAAATCACGCATTTACACCTCAAAAATGCCACTTTTCGCCCCGAAAAGCAAGCATTTTCTCTTCGAAAATTTTACCCCCAGAACACGCATTTTCACCCTAAAAATACCATTTATCACACGAGAATCACGTATGTTCACTTCAGAAATACCGCATTTCACCCCAAATCACACTTTTTCCTCCCAAAAATGCCCGTTCTCAAACGGAAATCACACGTTTCCTCCACGAAAACGCCACCTGTCACCCCAAAATCACGCATTTTCTCTCCAAAAATACCACCTTTCTCTCGAAAATCACGCGTTTTCTTCAAGAAAATACCACTATTCGCCGGAAAATCGCGCCTTTCCACCCCAAATACACCGCGTTTCACCCAAAATCACTCATTTGCACCCCGAGAATACCACCTTTCCCCCGAAAATCACGCGTTTTCTTCCCGAAAATACCACCTTTCAAAGGAAAATCACTCATTTTCTCCCTGAAAATACCACCTTTCCCCCGAAAATCACGCATTTTCTGCGCAAAACAAACCCATTTCGTCCAAGAACCGCGCATGTTTTTTTCCCGAAAATTCTGTGTTTCAAAGGAAAATCACACATTTTCTCCCTGAACATACCACCTTCCACCCGAAAATCGCGCATTTTCTGCGTGAAAGAACCACATTTCACACGAATATCACGCATTTTCTACCGGAAAAGACCACTTTTGTAACGAAAATCACGCATTGTCCCTCCGAAAATACAAGTTTTCGTCCGAAAATCACGCCTTTTCTCCCCGTAAAAAAAGCACCTCTGTCCAAAAGTCACGCATCTTGTACCCGAAAATGCCACTTTTCTCCTGAAAATCCCGCATTTACACCCCAAAAATGCCACTTTTTGCGCGAAAAGCATTTCCTTTGGGAAAATCGCGCTTTTCAATTGAAAAACACGTGTTTTCTCCACGAAAATACCATCTTTCGCCTGAGGATCACGCATGTTCACTTCGAAAATACCCCATTTCACCAGAATATCAAGCATTTTCTCCCCCAAAAATACCCTTAGCGCAGGTCCGCTCAGGCGCGGTGCGATCGCAAATCCGCGCATGCGCGGTCCTCCCCCCGCGAGAATTCTCTTTGAAAAAAACGCTTTTGCCCGAAAATCACGCGTTTTCCACCCGAAAATACCAATATTTTGCCCGGAAATCACGCATTTACACCTCAAAAATGCCACTTTTCGCCCCGAAAAGCAAGCATTTTCTCTTCGAAAATTTTACCCCCAGAACACGCATTTTCACCCTAAAAATACCATTTATCACACGAGAATCACGTATGTTCACTTCAGAAATACCGCATTTCACCCCAAATCACACTTTTTCCTCCCAAAAATGCCCGTTCTCAAACGGAAATCACACGTTTCCTCCACGAAAACGCCACCTGTCACCCCAAAATCACGCATTTTCTCTCCAAAAATACCACCTTTCTCTCGAAAATCACGCGTTTTCTTCAAGAAAATACCACTATTCGCCGGAAAATCGCGCCTTTCCACCCCAAATACACCGCGTTTCACCCAAAATCACTCATTTGCACCCCGAGAATACCACCTTTCCCCCGAAAATCACGCGTTTTCTTCCCGAAAATACCACCTTTCAAAGGAAAATCACTCATTTTCTCCCTGAAAATACCACCTTTCCCCCGAAAATCACGCATTTTCTGCGCAAAACAAACCCATTTCGTCCAAGAACCGCGCATGTTTTTTTCCCGAAAATTCTGTGTTTCAAAGGAAAATCACACATTTTCTCCCTGAACATACCACCTTCCACCCGAAAATCGCGCATTTTCTGCGTGAAAGAACCACATTTCACACGAATATCACGCATTTTCTACCGGAAAAGACCACTTTTGTAACGAAAATCACGCATTGTCCCTCCGAAAATACAAGTTTTCGTCCGAAAATCACGCCTTTTCTCCCCGTAAAAAAAGCACCTCTGTCCAAAAGTCACGCATCTTGTACCCGAAAATGCCACTTTTCTCCTGAAAATCCCGCATTTACACCCCAAAAATGCCACTTTTTGCGCGAAAAGCATTTCCTTTGGGAAAATCGCGCTTTTCAATTGAAAAACACGTGTTTTCTCCACGAAAATACCATCTTTCGCCTGAGGATCACGCATGTTCACTTCGAAAATACCCCATTTCACCAGAATATCAAGCATTTTCTCCCCCAAAAATACCCTTAGCGCAGGTCCGCTCAGGCGCGGTGCGATCGCAAATCCGCGCATGCGCGGTCCTCCCCCCGCGAGAATTCTCTTTGAAAAAAACGCTTTTGCCCGAAAATCACGCGTTTTCCACCCGAAAATACCAATATTTTGCCCGGAAATCACGCATTTACACCTCAAAAATGCCACTTTTCGCCCCGAAAAGCAAGCATTTTCTCTTCGAAAATTTTACCCCCAGAACACGCATTTTCACCCTAAAAATACCATTTATCACACGAGAATCACGTATGTTCACTTCAGAAATACCGCATTTCACCCCCAAATCACACTTTTTCCTCCCAAAAATGCCCGTTCTCAAACGGAAATCACACGTTTCCTCCACGAAAACGCCACCTGTCACCCCAAAATCACGCATTTTCTCTCCAAAAATACCACCTTTCTCTCGAAAATCACGCGTTTTCTTCAAGAAAATACCACTATTCGCCGGAAAATCGCGCCTTTCCACCCCAAATACACCGCGTTTCACCCAAAATCACTCATTTGCACCCCGAGAATACCACCTTTCCCCCGAAAATCACGCGTTTTCTTCCCGAAAATACCACCTTTCAAAGGAAAATCACTCATTTTCTCCCTGAAAATACCACCTTTCCCCCGAAAATCACGCATTTTCTGCGCAAAACAAACCCATTTCGTCCAAGAACCGCGCATGTTTTTTTCCCGAAAATTCTGTGTTTCAAAGGAAAATCACACATTTTCTCCCTGAACATACCACCTTCCACCCGAAAATCGCGCATTTTCTGCGTGAAAGAACCACATTTCACACGAATATCACGCATTTTCTACCGGAAAAGACCACTTTTGTAACGAAAATCACGCATTGTCCCTCCGAAAATACAAGTTTTCGTCCGAAAATCACGCCTTTTCTCCCCGTAAAAAAAGCACCTCTGTCCAAAAGTCACGCATCTTGTACCCGAAAATGCCACTTTTCTCCTGAAAATCCCGCATTTACACCCCAAAAATGCCACTTTTTGCGCGAAAAGCATTTCCTTTGGGAAAATCGCGCTTTTCAATTGAAAAACACGTGTTTTCTCCACGAAAATACCATCTTTCGCCTGAGGATCACGCATGTTCACTTCGAAAATACCCCATTTCACCAGAATATCAAGCATTTTCTCCCCCAAAAATACCCTTAGCGCAGGTCCGCTCAGGCGCGGTGCGATCGCAAATCCGCGCATGCGCGGTCCTCCCCCCGCGAGAATTCTCTTTGAAAAAAACGCTTTTGCCCGAAAATCACGCGTTTTCCACCCGAAAATACCAATATTTTGCCCGGAAATCACGCATTTACACCTCAAAAATGCCACTTTTCGCCCCGAAAAGCAAGCATTTTCTCTTCGAAAATTTTACCCCCAGAACACGCATTTTCACCCTAAAAATACCATTTATCACACGAGAATCACGTATGTTCACTTCAGAAATACCGCATTTCACCCCAAAATCACACTTTTTCCTCCCAAAAATGCCCGTTCTCAAACGGAAATCACACGTTTCCTCCACGAAAACGCCACCTGTCACCCCAAAATCACGCATTTTCTCTCCAAAAATACCACCTTTCTCTCGAAAATCACGCGTTTTCTTCAAGAAAATACCACTATTCGCCGGAAAATCGCGCCTTTCCACCCCAAATACACCGCGTTTCACCCAAAATCACTCATTTGCACCCCGAGAATACCACCTTTCCCCCGAAAATCACGCGTTTTCTTCCCGAAAATACCACCTTTCAAAGGAAAATCACTCATTTTCTCCCTGAAAATACCACCTTTCCCCCGAAAATCACGCATTTTCTGCGCAAAACAAACCCATTTCGTCCAAGAACCGCGCATGTTTTTTTCCCGAAAATTCTGTGTTTCAAAGGAAAATCACACATTTTCTCCCTGAACATACCACCTTCCACCCGAAAATCGCGCATTTTCTGCGTGAAAGAACCACATTTCACACGAATATCACGCATTTTCTACCGGAAAAGACCACTTTTGTAACGAAAATCACGCATTGTCCCTCCGAAAATACAAGTTTTCGTCCGAAAATCACGCCTTTTCTCCCCGTAAAAAAAGCACCTCTGTCCAAAAGTCACGCATCTTGTACCCGAAAATGCCACTTTTCTCCTGAAAATCCCGCATTTACACCCCAAAAATGCCACTTTTTGCGCGAAAAGCATTTCCTTTGGGAAAATCGCGCTTTTCAATTGAAAAACACGTGTTTTCTCCACGAAAATACCATCTTTCGCCTGAGGATCACGCATGTTCACTTCGAAAATACCCCATTTCACCAGAATATCAAGCATTTTCTCCCCCAAAAATACCCTTAGCGCAGGTCCGCTCAGGCGCGGTGCGATCGCAAATCCGCGCATGCGCGGTCCTCCCCCCGCGAGAATTCTCTTTGAAAAAAACGCTTTTGCCCGAAAATCACGCGTTTTCCACCCGAAAATACCAATATTTTGCCCGGAAATCACGCATTTACACCTCAAAAATGCCACTTTTCGCCCCGAAAAGCAAGCATTTTCTCTTCGAAAATTTTACCCCCAGAACACGCATTTTCACCCTAAAAATACCATTTATCACACGAGAATCACGTATGTTCACTTCAGAAATACCGCATTTCACCCCCAAATCACACTTTTTCCTCCCAAAAATGCCCGTTCTCAAACGGAAATCACACGTTTCCTCCACGAAAACGCCACCTGTCACCCCAAAATCACGCATTTTCTCTCCAAAAATACCACCTTTCTCTCGAAAATCACGCGTTTTCTTCAAGAAAATACCACTATTCGCCGGAAAATCGCGCCTTTCCACCCCAAATACACCGCGTTTCACCCAAAATCACTCATTTGCACCCCGAGAATACCACCTTTCCCCCGAAAATCACGCGTTTTCTTCCCGAAAATACCACCTTTCAAAGGAAAATCACTCATTTTCTCCCTGAAAATACCACCTTTCCCCCGAAAATCACGCATTTTCTGCGCAAAACAAACCCATTTCGTCCAAGAACCGCGCATGTTTTTTTCCCGAAAATTCTGTGTTTCAAAGGAAAATCACACATTTTCTCCCTGAACATACCACCTTCCACCCGAAAATCGCGCATTTTCTGCGTGAAAGAACCACATTTCACACGAATATCACGCATTTTCTACCGGAAAAGACCACTTTTGTAACGAAAATCACGCATTGTCCCTCCGAAAATACAAGTTTTCGTCCGAAAATCACGCCTTTTCTCCCCGTAAAAAAAGCACCTCTGTCCAAAAGTCACGCATCTTGTACCCGAAAATGCCACTTTTCTCCTGAAAATCCCGCATTTACACCCCAAAAATGCCACTTTTTGCGCGAAAAGCATTTCCTTTGGGAAAATCGCGCTTTTCAATTGAAAAACACGTGTTTTCTCCACGAAAATACCATCTTTCGCCTGAGGATCACGCATGTTCACTTCGAAAATACCCCATTTCACCAGAATATCAAGCATTTTCTCCCCCAAAAATACCCTTAGCGCAGGTCCGCTCAGGCGCGGTGCGATCGCAAATCCGCGCATGCGCGGTCCTCCCCCCGCGAGAATTCTCTTTGAAAAAAACGCTTTTGCCCGAAAATCACGCGTTTTCCACCCGAAAATACCAATATTTTGCCCGGAAATCACGCATTTACACCTCAAAAATGCCACTTTTCGCCCCGAAAAGCAAGCATTTTCTCTTCGAAAATTTTACCCCCAGAACACGCATTTTCACCCTAAAAATACCATTTATCACACGAGAATCACGTATGTTCACTTCAGAAATACCGCATTTCACCCCAAATCACACTTTTTCCTCCCAAAAATGCCCGTTCTCAAACGGAAATCACACGTTTCCTCCACGAAAACGCCACCTGTCACCCCAAAATCACGCATTTTCTCTCCAAAAATACCACCTTTCTCTCGAAAATCACGCGTTTTCTTCAAGAAAATACCACTATTCGCCGGAAAATCGCGCCTTTCCACCCCAAATACACCGCGTTTCACCCAAAATCACTCATTTGCACCCCGAGAATACCACCTTTCCCCCGAAAATCACGCGTTTTCTTCCCGAAAATACCACCTTTCAAAGGAAAATCACTCATTTTCTCCCTGAAAATACCACCTTTCCCCCGAAAATCACGCATTTTCTGCGCAAAACAAACCCATTTCGTCCAAGAACCGCGCATGTTTTTTTCCCGAAAATTCTGTGTTTCAAAGGAAAATCACACATTTTCTCCCTGAACATACCACCTTCCACCCGAAAATCGCGCATTTTCTGCGTGAAAGAACCACATTTCACACGAATATCACGCATTTTCTACCGGAAAAGACCACTTTTGTAACGAAAATCACGCATTGTCCCTCCGAAAATACAAGTTTTCGTCCGAAAATCACGCCTTTTCTCCCCGTAAAAAAAGCACCTCTGTCCAAAAGTCACGCATCTTGTACCCGAAAATGCCACTTTTCTCCTGAAAATCCCGCATTTACACCCCAAAAATGCCACTTTTTGCGCGAAAAGCATTTCCTTTGGGAAAATCGCGCTTTTCAATTGAAAAACACGTGTTTTCTCCACGAAAATACCATCTTTCGCCTGAGGATCACGCATGTTCACTTCGAAAATACCCCATTTCACCAGAATATCAAGCATTTTCTCCCCCAAAAATACCCTTAGCGCAGGTCCGCTCAGGCGCGGTGCGATCGCAAATCCGCGCATGCGCGGTCCTCCCCCCGCGAGAATTCTCTTTGAAAAAAACGCTTTTGCCCGAAAATCACGCGTTTTCCACCCGAAAATACCAATATTTTGCCCGGAAATCACGCATTTACACCTCAAAAATGCCACTTTTCGCCCCGAAAAGCAAGCATTTTCTCTTCGAAAATTTTACCCCCAGAACACGCATTTTCACCCTAAAAATACCATTTATCACACGAGAATCACGTATGTTCACTTCAGAAATACCGCATTTCACCCCCAAATCACACTTTTTCCTCCCAAAAATGCCCGTTCTCAAACGGAAATCACACGTTTCCTCCACGAAAACGCCACCTGTCACCCCAAAATCACGCATTTTCTCTCCAAAAATACCACCTTTCTCTCGAAAATCACGCGTTTTCTTCAAGAAAATACCACTATTCGCCGGAAAATCGCGCCTTTCCACCCCAAATACACCGCGTTTCACCCAAAATCACTCATTTGCACCCCGAGAATACCACCTTTCCCCCGAAAATCACGCGTTTTCTTCCCGAAAATACCACCTTTCAAAGGAAAATCACTCATTTTCTCCCTGAAAATACCACCTTTCCCCCGAAAATCACGCATTTTCTGCGCAAAACAAACCCATTTCGTCCAAGAACCGCGCATGTTTTTTTCCCGAAAATTCTGTGTTTCAAAGGAAAATCACACATTTTCTCCCTGAACATACCACCTTCCACCCGAAAATCGCGCATTTTCTGCGTGAAAGAACCACATTTCACACGAATATCACGCATTTTCTACCGGAAAAGACCACTTTTGTAACGAAAATCACGCATTGTCCCTCCGAAAATACAAGTTTTCGTCCGAAAATCACGCCTTTTCTCCCCGTAAAAAAAGCACCTCTGTCCAAAAGTCACGCATCTTGTACCCGAAAATGCCACTTTTCTCCTGAAAATCCCGCATTTACACCCCAAAAATGCCACTTTTTGCGCGAAAAGCATTTCCTTTGGGAAAATCGCGCTTTTCAATTGAAAAACACGTGTTTTCTCCACGAAAATACCATCTTTCGCCTGAGGATCACGCATGTTCACTTCGAAAATACCCCATTTCACCAGAATATCAAGCATTTTCTCCCCCAAAAATACCCTTAGCGCAGGTCCGCTCAGGCGCGGTGCGATCGCAAATCCGCGCATGCGCGGTCCTCCCCCCGCGAGAATTCTCTTTGAAAAAAACGCTTTTGCCCGAAAATCACGCGTTTTCCACCCGAAAATACCAATATTTTGCCCGGAAATCACGCATTTACACCTCAAAAATGCCACTTTTCGCCCCGAAAAGCAAGCATTTTCTCTTCGAAAATTTTACCCCCAGAACACGCATTTTCACCCTAAAAATACCATTTATCACACGAGAATCACGTATGTTCACTTCAGAAATACCGCATTTCACCCCAAAATCACACTTTTTCCTCCCAAAAATGCCCGTTCTCAAACGGAAATCACACGTTTCCTCCACGAAAACGCCACCTGTCACCCCAAAATCACGCATTTTCTCTCCAAAAATACCACCTTTCTCTCGAAAATCACGCGTTTTCTTCAAGAAAATACCACTATTCGCCGGAAAATCGCGCCTTTCCACCCCAAATACACCGCGTTTCACCCAAAATCACTCATTTGCACCCCGAGAATACCACCTTTCCCCCGAAAATCACGCGTTTTCTTCCCGAAAATACCACCTTTCAAAGGAAAATCACTCATTTTCTCCCTGAAAATACCACCTTTCCCCCGAAAATCACGCATTTTCTGCGCAAAACAAACCCATTTCGTCCAAGAACCGCGCATGTTTTTTTCCCGAAAATTCTGTGTTTCAAAGGAAAATCACACATTTTCTCCCTGAACATACCACCTTCCACCCGAAAATCGCGCATTTTCTGCGTGAAAGAACCACATTTCACACGAATATCACGCATTTTCTACCGGAAAAGACCACTTTTGTAACGAAAATCACGCATTGTCCCTCCGAAAATACAAGTTTTCGTCCGAAAATCACGCCTTTTCTCCCCGTAAAAAAAGCACCTCTGTCCAAAAGTCACGCATCTTGTACCCGAAAATGCCACTTTTCTCCTGAAAATCCCGCATTTACACCCCAAAAATGCCACTTTTTGCGCGAAAAGCATTTCCTTTGGGAAAATCGCGCTTTTCAATTGAAAAACACGTGTTTTCTCCACGAAAATACCATCTTTCGCCTGAGGATCACGCATGTTCACTTCGAAAATACCCCATTTCACCAGAATATCAAGCATTTTCTCCCCCAAAAATACCCTTAGCGCAGGTCCGCTCAGGCGCGGTGCGATCGCAAATCCGCGCATGCGCGGTCCTCCCCCCGCGAGAATTCTCTTTGAAAAAAACGCTTTTGCCCGAAAATCACGCGTTTTCCACCCGAAAATACCAATATTTTGCCCGGAAATCACGCATTTACACCTCAAAAATGCCACTTTTCGCCCCGAAAAGCAAGCATTTTCTCTTCGAAAATTTTACCCCCAGAACACGCATTTTCACCCTAAAAATACCATTTATCACACGAGAATCACGTATGTTCACTTCAGAAATACCGCATTTCACCCCAAAATCACACTTTTTCCTCCCAAAAATGCCCGTTCTCAAACGGAAATCACACGTTTCCTCCACGAAAACGCCACCTGTCACCCCAAAATCACGCATTTTCTCTCCAAAAATACCACCTTTCTCTCGAAAATCACGCGTTTTCTTCAAGAAAATACCACTATTCGCCGGAAAATCGCGCCTTTCCACCCCAAATACACCGCGTTTCACCCAAAATCACTCATTTGCACCCCGAGAATACCACCTTTCCCCCGAAAATCACGCGTTTTCTTCCCGAAAATACCACCTTTCAAAGGAAAATCACTCATTTTCTCCCTGAAAATACCACCTTTCCCCCGAAAATCACGCATTTTCTGCGCAAAACAAACCCATTTCGTCCAAGAACCGCGCATGTTTTTTTCCCGAAAATTCTGTGTTTCAAAGGAAAATCACACATTTTCTCCCTGAACATACCACCTTCCACCCGAAAATCGCGCATTTTCTGCGTGAAAGAACCACATTTCACACGAATATCACGCATTTTCTACCGGAAAAGACCACTTTTGTAACGAAAATCACGCATTGTCCCTCCGAAAATACAAGTTTTCGTCCGAAAATCACGCCTTTTCTCCCCGTAAAAAAAGCACCTCTGTCCAAAAGTCACGCATCTTGTACCCGAAAATGCCACTTTTCTCCTGAAAATCCCGCATTTACACCCCAAAAATGCCACTTTTTGCGCGAAAAGCATTTCCTTTGGGAAAATCGCGCTTTTCAATTGAAAAACACGTGTTTTCTCCACGAAAATACCATCTTTCGCCTGAGGATCACGCATGTTCACTTCGAAAATACCCCATTTCACCAGAATATCAAGCATTTTCTCCCCCAAAAATACCCTTAGCGCAGGTCCGCTCAGGCGCGGTGCGATCGCAAATCCGCGCATGCGCGGTCCTCCCCCCGCGAGAATTCTCTTTGAAAAAAACGCTTTTGCCCGAAAATCACGCGTTTTCCACCCGAAAATACCAATATTTTGCCCGGAAATCACGCATTTACACCTCAAAAATGCCACTTTTCGCCCCGAAAAGCAAGCATTTTCTCTTCGAAAATTTTACCCCCAGAACACGCATTTTCACCCTAAAAATACCATTTATCACACGAGAATCACGTATGTTCACTTCAGAAATACCGCATTTCACCCCAAAATCACACTTTTTCCTCCCAAAAATGCCCGTTCTCAAACGGAAATCACACGTTTCCTCCACGAAAACGCCACCTGTCACCCCAAAATCACGCATTTTCTCTCCAAAAATACCACCTTTCTCTCGAAAATCACGCGTTTTCTTCAAGAAAATACCACTATTCGCCGGAAAATCGCGCCTTTCCACCCCAAATACACCGCGTTTCACCCAAAATCACTCATTTGCACCCCGAGAATACCACCTTTCCCCCGAAAATCACGCGTTTTCTTCCCGAAAATACCACCTTTCAAAGGAAAATCACTCATTTTCTCCCTGAAAATACCACCTTTCCCCCGAAAATCACGCATTTTCTGCGCAAAACAAACCCATTTCGTCCAAGAACCGCGCATGTTTTTTTCCCGAAAATTCTGTGTTTCAAAGGAAAATCACACATTTTCTCCCTGAACATACCACCTTCCACCCGAAAATCGCGCATTTTCTGCGTGAAAGAACCACATTTCACACGAATATCACGCATTTTCTACCGGAAAAGACCACTTTTGTAACGAAAATCACGCATTGTCCCTCCGAAAATACAAGTTTTCGTCCGAAAATCACGCCTTTTCTCCCCGTAAAAAAAGCACCTCTGTCCAAAAGTCACGCATCTTGTACCCGAAAATGCCACTTTTCTCCTGAAAATCCCGCATTTACACCCCAAAAATGCCACTTTTTGCGCGAAAAGCATTTCCTTTGGGAAAATCGCGCTTTTCAATTGAAAAACACGTGTTTTCTCCACGAAAATACCATCTTTCGCCTGAGGATCACGCATGTTCACTTCGAAAATACCCCATTTCACCAGAATATCAAGCATTTTCTCCCCCAAAAATACCCTTAGCGCAGGTCCGCTCAGGCGCGGTGCGATCGCAAATCCGCGCATGCGCGGTCCTCCCCCCGCGAGAATTCTCTTTGAAAAAAACGCTTTTGCCCGAAAATCACGCGTTTTCCACCCGAAAATACCAATATTTTGCCCGGAAATCACGCATTTACACCTCAAAAATGCCACTTTTCGCCCCGAAAAGCAAGCATTTTCTCTTCGAAAATTTTACCCCCAGAACACGCATTTTCACCCTAAAAATACCATTTATCACACGAGAATCACGTATGTTCACTTCAGAAATACCGCATTTCACCCCAAAATCACACTTTTTCCTCCCAAAAATGCCCGTTCTCAAACGGAAATCACACGTTTCCTCCACGAAAACGCCACCTGTCACCCCAAAATCACGCATTTTCTCTCCAAAAATACCACCTTTCTCTCGAAAATCACGCGTTTTCTTCAAGAAAATACCACTATTCGCCGGAAAATCGCGCCTTTCCACCCCAAATACACCGCGTTTCACCCAAAATCACTCATTTGCACCCCGAGAATACCACCTTTCCCCCGAAAATCACGCGTTTTCTTCCCGAAAATACCACCTTTCAAAGGAAAATCACTCATTTTCTCCCTGAAAATACCACCTTTCCCCCGAAAATCACGCATTTTCTGCGCAAAACAAACCCATTTCGTCCAAGAACCGCGCATGTTTTTTTCCCGAAAATTCTGTGTTTCAAAGGAAAATCACACATTTTCTCCCTGAACATACCACCTTCCACCCGAAAATCGCGCATTTTCTGCGTGAAAGAACCACATTTCACACGAATATCACGCATTTTCTACCGGAAAAGACCACTTTTGTAACGAAAATCACGCATTGTCCCTCCGAAAATACAAGTTTTCGTCCGAAAATCACGCCTTTTCTCCCCGTAAAAAAAGCACCTCTGTCCAAAAGTCACGCATCTTGTACCCGAAAATGCCACTTTTCTCCTGAAAATCCCGCATTTACACCCCAAAAATGCCACTTTTTGCGCGAAAAGCATTTCCTTTGGGAAAATCGCGCTTTTCAATTGAAAAACACGTGTTTTCTCCACGAAAATACCATCTTTCGCCTGAGGATCACGCATGTTCACTTCGAAAATACCCCATTTCACCAGAATATCAAGCATTTTCTCCCCCAAAAATACCCTTAGCGCAGGTCCGCTCAGGCGCGGTGCGATCGCAAATCCGCGCATGCGCGGTCCTCCCCCCGCGAGAATTCTCTTTGAAAAAAACGCTTTTGCCCGAAAATCACGCGTTTTCCACCCGAAAATACCAATATTTTGCCCGGAAATCACGCATTTACACCTCAAAAATGCCACTTTTCGCCCCGAAAAGCAAGCATTTTCTCTTCGAAAATTTTACCCCCAGAACACGCATTTTCACCCTAAAAATACCATTTATCACACGAGAATCACGTATGTTCACTTCAGAAATACCGCATTTCACCCCAAAATCACACTTTTTCCTCCCAAAAATGCCCGTTCTCAAACGGAAATCACACGTTTCCTCCACGAAAACGCCACCTGTCACCCCAAAATCACGCATTTTCTCTCCAAAAATACCACCTTTCTCTCGAAAATCACGCGTTTTCTTCAAGAAAATACCACTATTCGCCGGAAAATCGCGCCTTTCCACCCCAAATACACCGCGTTTCACCCAAAATCACTCATTTGCACCCCGAGAATACCACCTTTCCCCCGAAAATCACGCGTTTTCTTCCCGAAAATACCACCTTTCAAAGGAAAATCACTCATTTTCTCCCTGAAAATACCACCTTTCCCCCGAAAATCACGCATTTTCTGCGCAAAACAAACCCATTTCGTCCAAGAACCGCGCATGTTTTTTTCCCGAAAATTCTGTGTTTCAAAGGAAAATCACACATTTTCTCCCTGAACATACCACCTTCCACCCGAAAATCGCGCATTTTCTGCGTGAAAGAACCACATTTCACACGAATATCACGCATTTTCTACCGGAAAAGACCACTTTTGTAACGAAAATCACGCATTGTCCCTCCGAAAATACAAGTTTTCGTCCGAAAATCACGCCTTTTCTCCCCGTAAAAAAAGCACCTCTGTCCAAAAGTCACGCATCTTGTACCCGAAAATGCCACTTTTCTCCTGAAAATCCCGCATTTACACCCCAAAAATGCCACTTTTTGCGCGAAAAGCATTTCCTTTGGGAAAATCGCGCTTTTCAATTGAAAAACACGTGTTTTCTCCACGAAAATACCATCTTTCGCCTGAGGATCACGCATGTTCACTTCGAAAATACCCCATTTCACCAGAATATCAAGCATTTTCTCCCCCAAAAATACCCTTAGCGCAGGTCCGCTCAGGCGCGGTGCGATCGCAAATCCGCGCATGCGCGGTCCTCCCCCCGCGAGAATTCTCTTTGAAAAAAACGCTTTTGCCCGAAAATCACGCGTTTTCCACCCGAAAATACCAATATTTTGCCCGGAAATCACGCATTTACACCTCAAAAATGCCACTTTTCGCCCCGAAAAGCAAGCATTTTCTCTTCGAAAATTTTACCCCCAGAACACGCATTTTCACCCTAAAAATACCATTTATCACACGAGAATCACGTATGTTCACTTCAGAAATACCGCATTTCACCCCCAAATCACACTTTTTCCTCCCAAAAATGCCCGTTCTCAAACGGAAATCACACGTTTCCTCCACGAAAACGCCACCTGTCACCCCAAAATCACGCATTTTCTCTCCAAAAATACCACCTTTCTCTCGAAAATCACGCGTTTTCTTCAAGAAAATACCACTATTCGCCGGAAAATCGCGCCTTTCCACCCCAAATACACCGCGTTTCACCCAAAATCACTCATTTGCACCCCGAGAATACCACCTTTCCCCCGAAAATCACGCGTTTTCTTCCCGAAAATACCACCTTTCAAAGGAAAATCACTCATTTTCTCCCTGAAAATACCACCTTTCCCCCGAAAATCACGCATTTTCTGCGCAAAACAAACCCATTTCGTCCAAGAACCGCGCATGTTTTTTTCCCGAAAATTCTGTGTTTCAAAGGAAAATCACACATTTTCTCCCTGAACATACCACCTTCCACCCGAAAATCGCGCATTTTCTGCGTGAAAGAACCACATTTCACACGAATATCACGCATTTTCTACCGGAAAAGACCACTTTTGTAACGAAAATCACGCATTGTCCCTCCGAAAATACAAGTTTTCGTCCGAAAATCACGCCTTTTCTCCCCGTAAAAAAAGCACCTCTGTCCAAAAGTCACGCATCTTGTACCCGAAAATGCCACTTTTCTCCTGAAAATCCCGCATTTACACCCCAAAAATGCCACTTTTTGCGCGAAAAGCATTTCCTTTGGGAAAATCGCGCTTTTCAATTGAAAAACACGTGTTTTCTCCACGAAAATACCATCTTTCGCCTGAGGATCACGCATGTTCACTTCGAAAATACCCCATTTCACCAGAATATCAAGCATTTTCTCCCCCAAAAATACCCTTAGCGCAGGTCCGCTCAGGCGCGGTGCGATCGCAAATCCGCGCATGCGCGGTCCTCCCCCCGCGAGAATTCTCTTTGAAAAAAACGCTTTTGCCCGAAAATCACGCGTTTTCCACCCGAAAATACCAATATTTTGCCCGGAAATCACGCATTTACACCTCAAAAATGCCACTTTTCGCCCCGAAAAGCAAGCATTTTCTCTTCGAAAATTTTACCCCCAGAACACGCATTTTCACCCTAAAAATACCATTTATCACACGAGAATCACGTATGTTCACTTCAGAAATACCGCATTTCACCCCAAATCACACTTTTTCCTCCCAAAAATGCCCGTTCTCAAACGGAAATCACACGTTTCCTCCACGAAAACGCCACCTGTCACCCCAAAATCACGCATTTTCTCTCCAAAAATACCACCTTTCTCTCGAAAATCACGCGTTTTCTTCAAGAAAATACCACTATTCGCCGGAAAATCGCGCCTTTCCACCCCAAATACACCGCGTTTCACCCAAAATCACTCATTTGCACCCCGAGAATACCACCTTTCCCCCGAAAATCACGCGTTTTCTTCCCGAAAATACCACCTTTCAAAGGAAAATCACTCATTTTCTCCCTGAAAATACCACCTTTCCCCCGAAAATCACGCATTTTCTGCGCAAAACAAACCCATTTCGTCCAAGAACCGCGCATGTTTTTTTCCCGAAAATTCTGTGTTTCAAAGGAAAATCACACATTTTCTCCCTGAACATACCACCTTCCACCCGAAAATCGCGCATTTTCTGCGTGAAAGAACCACATTTCACACGAATATCACGCATTTTCTACCGGAAAAGACCACTTTTGTAACGAAAATCACGCATTGTCCCTCCGAAAATACAAGTTTTCGTCCGAAAATCACGCCTTTTCTCCCCGTAAAAAAAGCACCTCTGTCCAAAAGTCACGCATCTTGTACCCGAAAATGCCACTTTTCTCCTGAAAATCCCGCATTTACACCCCAAAAATGCCACTTTTTGCGCGAAAAGCATTTCCTTTGGGAAAATCGCGCTTTTCAATTGAAAAACACGTGTTTTCTCCACGAAAATACCATCTTTCGCCTGAGGATCACGCATGTTCACTTCGAAAATACCCCATTTCACCAGAATATCAAGCATTTTCTCCCCCAAAAATACCCTTAGCGCAGGTCCGCTCAGGCGCGGTGCGATCGCAAATCCGCGCATGCGCGGTCCTCCCCCCGCGAGAATTCTCTTTGAAAAAAACGCTTTTGCCCGAAAATCACGCGTTTTCCACCCGAAAATACCAATATTTTGCCCGGAAATCACGCATTTACACCTCAAAAATGCCACTTTTCGCCCCGAAAAGCAAGCATTTTCTCTTCGAAAATTTTACCCCCAGAACACGCATTTTCACCCTAAAAATACCATTTATCACACGAGAATCACGTATGTTCACTTCAGAAATACCGCATTTCACCCCAAAATCACACTTTTTCCTCCCAAAAATGCCCGTTCTCAAACGGAAATCACACGTTTCCTCCACGAAAACGCCACCTGTCACCCCAAAATCACGCATTTTCTCTCCAAAAATACCACCTTTCTCTCGAAAATCACGCGTTTTCTTCAAGAAAATACCACTATTCGCCGGAAAATCGCGCCTTTCCACCCCAAATACACCGCGTTTCACCCAAAATCACTCATTTGCACCCCGAGAATACCACCTTTCCCCCGAAAATCACGCGTTTTCTTCCCGAAAATACCACCTTTCAAAGGAAAATCACTCATTTTCTCCCTGAAAATACCACCTTTCCCCCGAAAATCACGCATTTTCTGCGCAAAACAAACCCATTTCGTCCAAGAACCGCGCATGTTTTTTTCCCGAAAATTCTGTGTTTCAAAGGAAAATCACACATTTTCTCCCTGAACATACCACCTTCCACCCGAAAATCGCGCATTTTCTGCGTGAAAGAACCACATTTCACACGAATATCACGCATTTTCTACCGGAAAAGACCACTTTTGTAACGAAAATCACGCATTGTCCCTCCGAAAATACAAGTTTTCGTCCGAAAATCACGCCTTTTCTCCCCGTAAAAAAAGCACCTCTGTCCAAAAGTCACGCATCTTGTACCCGAAAATGCCACTTTTCTCCTGAAAATCCCGCATTTACACCCCAAAAATGCCACTTTTTGCGCGAAAAGCATTTCCTTTGGGAAAATCGCGCTTTTCAATTGAAAAACACGTGTTTTCTCCACGAAAATACCATCTTTCGCCTGAGGATCACGCATGTTCACTTCGAAAATACCCCATTTCACCAGAATATCAAGCATTTTCTCCCCCAAAAATACCCTTAGCGCAGGTCCGCTCAGGCGCGGTGCGATCGCAAATCCGCGCATGCGCGGTCCTCCCCCCGCGAGAATTCTCTTTGAAAAAAACGCTTTTGCCCGAAAATCACGCGTTTTCCACCCGAAAATACCAATATTTTGCCCGGAAATCACGCATTTACACCTCAAAAATGCCACTTTTCGCCCCGAAAAGCAAGCATTTTCTCTTCGAAAATTTTACCCCCAGAACACGCATTTTCACCCTAAAAATACCATTTATCACACGAGAATCACGTATGTTCACTTCAGAAATACCGCATTTCACCCCAAAATCACACTTTTTCCTCCCAAAAATGCCCGTTCTCAAACGGAAATCACACGTTTCCTCCACGAAAACGCCACCTGTCACCCCAAAATCACGCATTTTCTCTCCAAAAATACCACCTTTCTCTCGAAAATCACGCGTTTTCTTCAAGAAAATACCACTATTCGCCGGAAAATCGCGCCTTTCCACCCCAAATACACCGCGTTTCACCCAAAATCACTCATTTGCACCCCGAGAATACCACCTTTCCCCCGAAAATCACGCGTTTTCTTCCCGAAAATACCACCTTTCAAAGGAAAATCACTCATTTTCTCCCTGAAAATACCACCTTTCCCCCGAAAATCACGCATTTTCTGCGCAAAACAAACCCATTTCGTCCAAGAACCGCGCATGTTTTTTTCCCGAAAATTCTGTGTTTCAAAGGAAAATCACACATTTTCTCCCTGAACATACCACCTTCCACCCGAAAATCGCGCATTTTCTGCGTGAAAGAACCACATTTCACACGAATATCACGCATTTTCTACCGGAAAAGACCACTTTTGTAACGAAAATCACGCATTGTCCCTCCGAAAATACAAGTTTTCGTCCGAAAATCACGCCTTTTCTCCCCGTAAAAAAAGCACCTCTGTCCAAAAGTCACGCATCTTGTACCCGAAAATGCCACTTTTCTCCTGAAAATCCCGCATTTACACCCCAAAAATGCCACTTTTTGCGCGAAAAGCATTTCCTTTGGGAAAATCGCGCTTTTCAATTGAAAAACACGTGTTTTCTCCACGAAAATACCATCTTTCGCCTGAGGATCACGCATGTTCACTTCGAAAATACCCCATTTCACCAGAATATCAAGCATTTTCTCCCCCAAAAATACCCTTAGCGCAGGTCCGCTCAGGCGCGGTGCGATCGCAAATCCGCGCATGCGCGGTCCTCCCCCCGCGAGAATTCTCTTTGAAAAAAACGCTTTTGCCCGAAAATCACGCGTTTTCCACCCGAAAATACCAATATTTTGCCCGGAAATCACGCATTTACACCTCAAAAATGCCACTTTTCGCCCCGAAAAGCAAGCATTTTCTCTTCGAAAATTTTACCCCCAGAACACGCATTTTCACCCTAAAAATACCATTTATCACACGAGAATCACGTATGTTCACTTCAGAAATACCGCATTTCACCCCAAAATCACACTTTTTCCTCCCAAAAATGCCCGTTCTCAAACGGAAATCACACGTTTCCTCCACGAAAACGCCACCTGTCACCCCAAAATCACGCATTTTCTCTCCAAAAATACCACCTTTCTCTCGAAAATCACGCGTTTTCTTCAAGAAAATACCACTATTCGCCGGAAAATCGCGCCTTTCCACCCCAAATACACCGCGTTTCACCCAAAATCACTCATTTGCACCCCGAGAATACCACCTTTCCCCCGAAAATCACGCGTTTTCTTCCCGAAAATACCACCTTTCAAAGGAAAATCACTCATTTTCTCCCTGAAAATACCACCTTTCCCCCGAAAATCACGCATTTTCTGCGCAAAACAAACCCATTTCGTCCAAGAACCGCGCATGTTTTTTTCCCGAAAATTCTGTGTTTCAAAGGAAAATCACACATTTTCTCCCTGAACATACCACCTTCCACCCGAAAATCGCGCATTTTCTGCGTGAAAGAACCACATTTCACACGAATATCACGCATTTTCTACCGGAAAAGACCACTTTTGTAACGAAAATCACGCATTGTCCCTCCGAAAATACAAGTTTTCGTCCGAAAATCACGCCTTTTCTCCCCGTAAAAAAAGCACCTCTGTCCAAAAGTCACGCATCTTGTACCCGAAAATGCCACTTTTCTCCTGAAAATCCCGCATTTACACCCCAAAAATGCCACTTTTTGCGCGAAAAGCATTTCCTTTGGGAAAATCGCGCTTTTCAATTGAAAAACACGTGTTTTCTCCACGAAAATACCATCTTTCGCCTGAGGATCACGCATGTTCACTTCGAAAATACCCCATTTCACCAGAATATCAAGCATTTTCTCCCCCAAAAATACCCTTAGCGCAGGTCCGCTCAGGCGCGGTGCGATCGCAAATCCGCGCATGCGCGGTCCTCCCCCCGCGAGAATTCTCTTTGAAAAAAACGCTTTTGCCCGAAAATCACGCGTTTTCCACCCGAAAATACCAATATTTTGCCCGGAAATCACGCATTTACACCTCAAAAATGCCACTTTTCGCCCCGAAAAGCAAGCATTTTCTCTTCGAAAATTTTACCCCCAGAACACGCATTTTCACCCTAAAAATACCATTTATCACACGAGAATCACGTATGTTCACTTCAGAAATACCGCATTTCACCCCAAATCACACTTTTTCCTCCCAAAAATGCCCGTTCTCAAACGGAAATCACACGTTTCCTCCACGAAAACGCCACCTGTCACCCCAAAATCACGCATTTTCTCTCCAAAAATACCACCTTTCTCTCGAAAATCACGCGTTTTCTTCAAGAAAATACCACTATTCGCCGGAAAATCGCGCCTTTCCACCCCAAATACACCGCGTTTCACCCAAAATCACTCATTTGCACCCCGAGAATACCACCTTTCCCCCGAAAATCACGCGTTTTCTTCCCGAAAATACCACCTTTCAAAGGAAAATCACTCATTTTCTCCCTGAAAATACCACCTTTCCCCCGAAAATCACGCATTTTCTGCGCAAAACAAACCCATTTCGTCCAAGAACCGCGCATGTTTTTTTCCCGAAAATTCTGTGTTTCAAAGGAAAATCACACATTTTCTCCCTGAACATACCACCTTCCACCCGAAAATCGCGCATTTTCTGCGTGAAAGAACCACATTTCACACGAATATCACGCATTTTCTACCGGAAAAGACCACTTTTGTAACGAAAATCACGCATTGTCCCTCCGAAAATACAAGTTTTCGTCCGAAAATCACGCCTTTTCTCCCCGTAAAAAAAGCACCTCTGTCCAAAAGTCACGCATCTTGTACCCGAAAATGCCACTTTTCTCCTGAAAATCCCGCATTTACACCCCAAAAATGCCACTTTTTGCGCGAAAAGCATTTCCTTTGGGAAAATCGCGCTTTTCAATTGAAAAACACGTGTTTTCTCCACGAAAATACCATCTTTCGCCTGAGGATCACGCATGTTCACTTCGAAAATACCCCATTTCACCAGAATATCAAGCATTTTCTCCCCCAAAAATACCCTTAGCGCAGGTCCGCTCAGGCGCGGTGCGATCGCAAATCCGCGCATGCGCGGTCCTCCCCCCGCGAGAATTCTCTTTGAAAAAAACGCTTTTGCCCGAAAATCACGCGTTTTCCACCCGAAAATACCAATATTTTGCCCGGAAATCACGCATTTACACCTCAAAAATGCCACTTTTCGCCCCGAAAAGCAAGCATTTTCTCTTCGAAAATTTTACCCCCAGAACACGCATTTTCACCCTAAAAATACCATTTATCACACGAGAATCACGTATGTTCACTTCAGAAATACCGCATTTCACCCCAAAATCACACTTTTTCCTCCCAAAAATGCCCGTTCTCAAACGGAAATCACACGTTTCCTCCACGAAAACGCCACCTGTCACCCCAAAATCACGCATTTTCTCTCCAAAAATACCACCTTTCTCTCGAAAATCACGCGTTTTCTTCAAGAAAATACCACTATTCGCCGGAAAATCGCGCCTTTCCACCCCAAATACACCGCGTTTCACCCAAAATCACTCATTTGCACCCCGAGAATACCACCTTTCCCCCGAAAATCACGCGTTTTCTTCCCGAAAATACCACCTTTCAAAGGAAAATCACTCATTTTCTCCCTGAAAATACCACCTTTCCCCCGAAAATCACGCATTTTCTGCGCAAAACAAACCCATTTCGTCCAAGAACCGCGCATGTTTTTTTCCCGAAAATTCTGTGTTTCAAAGGAAAATCACACATTTTCTCCCTGAACATACCACCTTCCACCCGAAAATCGCGCATTTTCTGCGTGAAAGAACCACATTTCACACGAATATCACGCATTTTCTACCGGAAAAGACCACTTTTGTAACGAAAATCACGCATTGTCCCTCCGAAAATACAAGTTTTCGTCCGAAAATCACGCCTTTTCTCCCCGTAAAAAAAGCACCTCTGTCCAAAAGTCACGCATCTTGTACCCGAAAATGCCACTTTTCTCCTGAAAATCCCGCATTTACACCCCAAAAATGCCACTTTTTGCGCGAAAAGCATTTCCTTTGGGAAAATCGCGCTTTTCAATTGAAAAACACGTGTTTTCTCCACGAAAATACCATCTTTCGCCTGAGGATCACGCATGTTCACTTCGAAAATACCCCATTTCACCAGAATATCAAGCATTTTCTCCCCCAAAAATACCCTTAGCGCAGGTCCGCTCAGGCGCGGTGCGATCGCAAATCCGCGCATGCGCGGTCCTCCCCCCGCGAGAATTCTCTTTGAAAAAAACGCTTTTGCCCGAAAATCACGCGTTTTCCACCCGAAAATACCAATATTTTGCCCGGAAATCACGCATTTACACCTCAAAAATGCCACTTTTCGCCCCGAAAAGCAAGCATTTTCTCTTCGAAAATTTTACCCCCAGAACACGCATTTTCACCCTAAAAATACCATTTATCACACGAGAATCACGTATGTTCACTTCAGAAATACCGCATTTCACCCCAAAATCACACTTTTTCCTCCCAAAAATGCCCGTTCTCAAACGGAAATCACACGTTTCCTCCACGAAAACGCCACCTGTCACCCCAAAATCACGCATTTTCTCTCCAAAAATACCACCTTTCTCTCGAAAATCACGCGTTTTCTTCAAGAAAATACCACTATTCGCCGGAAAATCGCGCCTTTCCACCCCAAATACACCGCGTTTCACCCAAAATCACTCATTTGCACCCCGAGAATACCACCTTTCCCCCGAAAATCACGCGTTTTCTTCCCGAAAATACCACCTTTCAAAGGAAAATCACTCATTTTCTCCCTGAAAATACCACCTTTCCCCCGAAAATCACGCATTTTCTGCGCAAAACAAACCCATTTCGTCCAAGAACCGCGCATGTTTTTTTCCCGAAAATTCTGTGTTTCAAAGGAAAATCACACATTTTCTCCCTGAACATACCACCTTCCACCCGAAAATCGCGCATTTTCTGCGTGAAAGAACCACATTTCACACGAATATCACGCATTTTCTACCGGAAAAGACCACTTTTGTAACGAAAATCACGCATTGTCCCTCCGAAAATACAAGTTTTCGTCCGAAAATCACGCCTTTTCTCCCCGTAAAAAAAGCACCTCTGTCCAAAAGTCACGCATCTTGTACCCGAAAATGCCACTTTTCTCCTGAAAATCCCGCATTTACACCCCAAAAATGCCACTTTTTGCGCGAAAAGCATTTCCTTTGGGAAAATCGCGCTTTTCAATTGAAAAACACGTGTTTTCTCCACGAAAATACCATCTTTCGCCTGAGGATCACGCATGTTCACTTCGAAAATACCCCATTTCACCAGAATATCAAGCATTTTCTCCCCCAAAAATACCCTTAGCGCAGGTCCGCTCAGGCGCGGTGCGATCGCAAATCCGCGCATGCGCGGTCCTCCCCCCGCGAGAATTCTCTTTGAAAAAAACGCTTTTGCCCGAAAATCACGCGTTTTCCACCCGAAAATACCAATATTTTGCCCGGAAATCACGCATTTACACCTCAAAAATGCCACTTTTCGCCCCGAAAAGCAAGCATTTTCTCTTCGAAAATTTTACCCCCAGAACACGCATTTTCACCCTAAAAATACCATTTATCACACGAGAATCACGTATGTTCACTTCAGAAATACCGCATTTCACCCCAAAATCACACTTTTTCCTCCCAAAAATGCCCGTTCTCAAACGGAAATCACACGTTTCCTCCACGAAAACGCCACCTGTCACCCCAAAATCACGCATTTTCTCTCCAAAAATACCACCTTTCTCTCGAAAATCACGCGTTTTCTTCAAGAAAATACCACTATTCGCCGGAAAATCGCGCCTTTCCACCCCAAATACACCGCGTTTCACCCAAAATCACTCATTTGCACCCCGAGAATACCACCTTTCCCCCGAAAATCACGCGTTTTCTTCCCGAAAATACCACCTTTCAAAGGAAAATCACTCATTTTCTCCCTGAAAATACCACCTTTCCCCCGAAAATCACGCATTTTCTGCGCAAAACAAACCCATTTCGTCCAAGAACCGCGCATGTTTTTTTCCCGAAAATTCTGTGTTTCAAAGGAAAATCACACATTTTCTCCCTGAACATACCACCTTCCACCCGAAAATCGCGCATTTTCTGCGTGAAAGAACCACATTTCACACGAATATCACGCATTTTCTACCGGAAAAGACCACTTTTGTAACGAAAATCACGCATTGTCCCTCCGAAAATACAAGTTTTCGTCCGAAAATCACGCCTTTTCTCCCCGTAAAAAAAGCACCTCTGTCCAAAAGTCACGCATCTTGTACCCGAAAATGCCACTTTTCTCCTGAAAATCCCGCATTTACACCCCAAAAATGCCACTTTTTGCGCGAAAAGCATTTCCTTTGGGAAAATCGCGCTTTTCAATTGAAAAACACGTGTTTTCTCCACGAAAATACCATCTTTCGCCTGAGGATCACGCATGTTCACTTCGAAAATACCCCATTTCACCAGAATATCAAGCATTTTCTCCCCCAAAAATACCCTTAGCGCAGGTCCGCTCAGGCGCGGTGCGATCGCAAATCCGCGCATGCGCGGTCCTCCCCCCGCGAGAATTCTCTTTGAAAAAAACGCTTTTGCCCGAAAATCACGCGTTTTCCACCCGAAAATACCAATATTTTGCCCGGAAATCACGCATTTACACCTCAAAAATGCCACTTTTCGCCCCGAAAAGCAAGCATTTTCTCTTCGAAAATTTTACCCCCAGAACACGCATTTTCACCCTAAAAATACCATTTATCACACGAGAATCACGTATGTTCACTTCAGAAATACCGCATTTCACCCCAAATCACACTTTTTCCTCCCAAAAATGCCCGTTCTCAAACGGAAATCACACGTTTCCTCCACGAAAACGCCACCTGTCACCCCAAAATCACGCATTTTCTCTCCAAAAATACCACCTTTCTCTCGAAAATCACGCGTTTTCTTCAAGAAAATACCACTATTCGCCGGAAAATCGCGCCTTTCCACCCCAAATACACCGCGTTTCACCCAAAATCACTCATTTGCACCCCGAGAATACCACCTTTCCCCCGAAAATCACGCGTTTTCTTCCCGAAAATACCACCTTTCAAAGGAAAATCACTCATTTTCTCCCTGAAAATACCACCTTTCCCCCGAAAATCACGCATTTTCTGCGCAAAACAAACCCATTTCGTCCAAGAACCGCGCATGTTTTTTTCCCGAAAATTCTGTGTTTCAAAGGAAAATCACACATTTTCTCCCTGAACATACCACCTTCCACCCGAAAATCGCGCATTTTCTGCGTGAAAGAACCACATTTCACACGAATATCACGCATTTTCTACCGGAAAAGACCACTTTTGTAACGAAAATCACGCATTGTCCCTCCGAAAATACAAGTTTTCGTCCGAAAATCACGCCTTTTCTCCCCGTAAAAAAAGCACCTCTGTCCAAAAGTCACGCATCTTGTACCCGAAAATGCCACTTTTCTCCTGAAAATCCCGCATTTACACCCCAAAAATGCCACTTTTTGCGCGAAAAGCATTTCCTTTGGGAAAATCGCGCTTTTCAATTGAAAAACACGTGTTTTCTCCACGAAAATACCATCTTTCGCCTGAGGATCACGCATGTTCACTTCGAAAATACCCCATTTCACCAGAATATCAAGCATTTTCTCCCCCAAAAATACCCTTAGCGCAGGTCCGCTCAGGCGCGGTGCGATCGCAAATCCGCGCATGCGCGGTCCTCCCCCCGCGAGAATTCTCTTTGAAAAAAACGCTTTTGCCCGAAAATCACGCGTTTTCCACCCGAAAATACCAATATTTTGCCCGGAAATCACGCATTTACACCTCAAAAATGCCACTTTTCGCCCCGAAAAGCAAGCATTTTCTCTTCGAAAATTTTACCCCCAGAACACGCATTTTCACCCTAAAAATACCATTTATCACACGAGAATCACGTATGTTCACTTCAGAAATACCGCATTTCACCCCAAAATCACACTTTTTCCTCCCAAAAATGCCCGTTCTCAAACGGAAATCACACGTTTCCTCCACGAAAACGCCACCTGTCACCCCAAAATCACGCATTTTCTCTCCAAAAATACCACCTTTCTCTCGAAAATCACGCGTTTTCTTCAAGAAAATACCACTATTCGCCGGAAAATCGCGCCTTTCCACCCAAATACACCGCGTTTCACCCAAAATCACTCATTTGCACCCCGAGAATACCACCTTTCCCCCGAAAATCACGCGTTTTCTTCCCGAAAATACCACCTTTCAAAGGAAAATCACTCATTTTCTCCCTGAAAATACCACCTTTCCCCCGAAAATCACGCATTTTCTGCGCAAAACAAACCCATTTCGTCCAAGAACCGCGCATGTTTTTTTCCCGAAAATTCTGTGTTTCAAAGGAAAATCACACATTTTCTCCCTGAACATACCACCTTCCACCCGAAAATCGCGCATTTTCTGCGTGAAAGAACCACATTTCACACGAATATCACGCATTTTCTACCGGAAAAGACCACTTTTGTAACGAAAATCACGCATTGTCCCTCCGAAAATACAAGTTTTCGTCCGAAAATCACGCCTTTTCTCCCCGTAAAAAAAGCACCTCTGTCCAAAAGTCACGCATCTTGTACCCGAAAATGCCACTTTTCTCCTGAAAATCCCGCATTTACACCCCAAAAATGCCACTTTTTGCGCGAAAAGCATTTCCTTTGGGAAAATCGCGCTTTTCAATTGAAAAACACGTGTTTTCTCCACGAAAATACCATCTTTCGCCTGAGGATCACGCATGTTCACTTCGAAAATACCCCATTTCACCAGAATATCAAGCATTTTCTCCCCCAAAAATACCCTTAGCGCAGGTCCGCTCAGGCGCGGTGCGATCGCAAATCCGCGCATGCGCGGTCCTCCCCCCGCGAGAATTCTCTTTGAAAAAAACGCTTTTGCCCGAAAATCACGCGTTTTCCACCCGAAAATACCAATATTTTGCCCGGAAATCACGCATTTACACCTCAAAAATGCCACTTTTCGCCCCGAAAAGCAAGCATTTTCTCTTCGAAAATTTTACCCCCAGAACACGCATTTTCACCCTAAAAATACCATTTATCACACGAGAATCACGTATGTTCACTTCAGAAATACCGCATTTCACCCCAAAATCACACTTTTTCCTCCCAAAAATGCCCGTTCTCAAACGGAAATCACACGTTTCCTCCACGAAAACGCCACCTGTCACCCCAAAATCACGCATTTTCTCTCCAAAAATACCACCTTTCTCTCGAAAATCACGCGTTTTCTTCAAGAAAATACCACTATTCGCCGGAAAATCGCGCCTTTCCACCCCAAATACACCGCGTTTCACCCAAAATCACTCATTTGCACCCCGAGAATACCACCTTTCCCCCGAAAATCACGCGTTTTCTTCCCGAAAATACCACCTTTCAAAGGAAAATCACTCATTTTCTCCCTGAAAATACCACCTTTCCCCCGAAAATCACGCATTTTCTGCGCAAAACAAACCCATTTCGTCCAAGAACCGCGCATGTTTTTTTCCCGAAAATTCTGTGTTTCAAAGGAAAATCACACATTTTCTCCCTGAACATACCACCTTCCACCCGAAAATCGCGCATTTTCTGCGTGAAAGAACCACATTTCACACGAATATCACGCATTTTCTACCGGAAAAGACCACTTTTGTAACGAAAATCACGCATTGTCCCTCCGAAAATACAAGTTTTCGTCCGAAAATCACGCCTTTTCTCCCCGTAAAAAAAGCACCTCTGTCCAAAAGTCACGCATCTTGTACCCGAAAATGCCACTTTTCTCCTGAAAATCCCGCATTTACACCCCAAAAATGCCACTTTTTGCGCGAAAAGCATTTCCTTTGGGAAAATCGCGCTTTTCAATTGAAAAACACGTGTTTTCTCCACGAAAATACCATCTTTCGCCTGAGGATCACGCATGTTCACTTCGAAAATACCCCATTTCACCAGAATATCAAGCATTTTCTCCCCCAAAAATACCCTTAGCGCAGGTCCGCTCAGGCGCGGTGCGATCGCAAATCCGCGCATGCGCGGTCCTCCCCCCGCGAGAATTCTCTTTGAAAAAAACGCTTTTGCCCGAAAATCACGCGTTTTCCACCCGAAAATACCAATATTTTGCCCGGAAATCACGCATTTACACCTCAAAAATGCCACTTTTCGCCCCGAAAAGCAAGCATTTTCTCTTCGAAAATTTTACCCCCAGAACACGCATTTTCACCCTAAAAATACCATTTATCACACGAGAATCACGTATGTTCACTTCAGAAATACCGCATTTCACCCCAAAATCACACTTTTTCCTCCCAAAAATGCCCGTTCTCAAACGGAAATCACACGTTTCCTCCACGAAAACGCCACCTGTCACCCCAAAATCACGCATTTTCTCTCCAAAAATACCACCTTTCTCTCGAAAATCACGCGTTTTCTTCAAGAAAATACCACTATTCGCCGGAAAATCGCGCCTTTCCACCCCAAATACACCGCGTTTCACCCAAAATCACTCATTTGCACCCCGAGAATACCACCTTTCCCCCGAAAATCACGCGTTTTCTTCCCGAAAATACCACCTTTCAAAGGAAAATCACTCATTTTCTCCCTGAAAATACCACCTTTCCCCCGAAAATCACGCATTTTCTGCGCAAAACAAACCCATTTCGTCCAAGAACCGCGCATGTTTTTTTCCCGAAAATTCTGTGTTTCAAAGGAAAATCACACATTTTCTCCCTGAACATACCACCTTCCACCCGAAAATCGCGCATTTTCTGCGTGAAAGAACCACATTTCACACGAATATCACGCATTTTCTACCGGAAAAGACCACTTTTGTAACGAAAATCACGCATTGTCCCTCCGAAAATACAAGTTTTCGTCCGAAAATCACGCCTTTTCTCCCCGTAAAAAAAGCACCTCTGTCCAAAAGTCACGCATCTTGTACCCGAAAATGCCACTTTTCTCCTGAAAATCCCGCATTTACACCCCAAAAATGCCACTTTTTGCGCGAAAAGCATTTCCTTTGGGAAAATCGCGCTTTTCAATTGAAAAACACGTGTTTTCTCCACGAAAATACCATCTTTCGCCTGAGGATCACGCATGTTCACTTCGAAAATACCCCATTTCACCAGAATATCAAGCATTTTCTCCCCCAAAAATACCCTTAGCGCAGGTCCGCTCAGGCGCGGTGCGATCGCAAATCCGCGCATGCGCGGTCCTCCCCCCGCGAGAATTCTCTTTGAAAAAAACGCTTTTGCCCGAAAATCACGCGTTTTCCACCCGAAAATACCAATATTTTGCCCGGAAATCACGCATTTACACCTCAAAAATGCCACTTTTCGCCCCGAAAAGCAAGCATTTTCTCTTCGAAAATTTTACCCCCAGAACACGCATTTTCACCCTAAAAATACCATTTATCACACGAGAATCACGTATGTTCACTTCAGAAATACCGCATTTCACCCCAAAATCACACTTTTTCCTCCCAAAAATGCCCGTTCTCAAACGGAAATCACACGTTTCCTCCACGAAAACGCCACCTGTCACCCCAAAATCACGCATTTTCTCTCCAAAAATACCACCTTTCTCTCGAAAATCACGCGTTTTCTTCAAGAAAATACCACTATTCGCCGGAAAATCGCGCCTTTCCACCCCAAATACACCGCGTTTCACCCAAAATCACTCATTTGCACCCCGAGAATACCACCTTTCCCCCGAAAATCACGCGTTTTCTTCCCGAAAATACCACCTTTCAAAGGAAAATCACTCATTTTCTCCCTGAAAATACCACCTTTCCCCCGAAAATCACGCATTTTCTGCGCAAAACAAACCCATTTCGTCCAAGAACCGCGCATGTTTTTTTCCCGAAAATTCTGTGTTTCAAAGGAAAATCACACATTTTCTCCCTGAACATACCACCTTCCACCCGAAAATCGCGCATTTTCTGCGTGAAAGAACCACATTTCACACGAATATCACGCATTTTCTACCGGAAAAGACCACTTTTGTAACGAAAATCACGCATTGTCCCTCCGAAAATACAAGTTTTCGTCCGAAAATCACGCCTTTTCTCCCCGTAAAAAAAGCACCTCTGTCCAAAAGTCACGCATCTTGTACCCGAAAATGCCACTTTTCTCCTGAAAATCCCGCATTTACACCCCAAAAATGCCACTTTTTGCGCGAAAAGCATTTCCTTTGGGAAAATCGCGCTTTTCAATTGAAAAACACGTGTTTTCTCCACGAAAATACCATCTTTCGCCTGAGGATCACGCATGTTCACTTCGAAAATACCCCATTTCACCAGAATATCAAGCATTTTCTCCCCCAAAAATACCCTTAGCGCAGGTCCGCTCAGGCGCGGTGCGATCGCAAATCCGCGCATGCGCGGTCCTCCCCCCGCGAGAATTCTCTTTGAAAAAAACGCTTTTGCCCGAAAATCACGCGTTTTCCACCCGAAAATACCAATATTTTGCCCGGAAATCACGCATTTACACCTCAAAAATGCCACTTTTCGCCCCGAAAAGCAAGCATTTTCTCTTCGAAAATTTTACCCCCAGAACACGCATTTTCACCCTAAAAATACCATTTATCACACGAGAATCACGTATGTTCACTTCAGAAATACCGCATTTCACCCCAAATCACACTTTTTCCTCCCAAAAATGCCCGTTCTCAAACGGAAATCACACGTTTCCTCCACGAAAACGCCACCTGTCACCCCAAAATCACGCATTTTCTCTCCAAAAATACCACCTTTCTCTCGAAAATCACGCGTTTTCTTCAAGAAAATACCACTATTCGCCGGAAAATCGCGCCTTTCCACCCCAAATACACCGCGTTTCACCCAAAATCACTCATTTGCACCCCGAGAATACCACCTTTCCCCCGAAAATCACGCGTTTTCTTCCCGAAAATACCACCTTTCAAAGGAAAATCACTCATTTTCTCCCTGAAAATACCACCTTTCCCCCGAAAATCACGCATTTTCTGCGCAAAACAAACCCATTTCGTCCAAGAACCGCGCATGTTTTTTTCCCGAAAATTCTGTGTTTCAAAGGAAAATCACACATTTTCTCCCTGAACATACCACCTTCCACCCGAAAATCGCGCATTTTCTGCGTGAAAGAACCACATTTCACACGAATATCACGCATTTTCTACCGGAAAAGACCACTTTTGTAACGAAAATCACGCATTGTCCCTCCGAAAATACAAGTTTTCGTCCGAAAATCACGCCTTTTCTCCCCGTAAAAAAAGCACCTCTGTCCAAAAGTCACGCATCTTGTACCCGAAAATGCCACTTTTCTCCTGAAAATCCCGCATTTACACCCCAAAAATGCCACTTTTTGCGCGAAAAGCATTTCCTTTGGGAAAATCGCGCTTTTCAATTGAAAAACACGTGTTTTCTCCACGAAAATACCATCTTTCGCCTGAGGATCACGCATGTTCACTTCGAAAATACCCCATTTCACCAGAATATCAAGCATTTTCTCCCCCAAAAATACCCTTAGCGCAGGTCCGCTCAGGCGCGGTGCGATCGCAAATCCGCGCATGCGCGGTCCTCCCCCCGCGAGAATTCTCTTTGAAAAAAACGCTTTTGCCCGAAAATCACGCGTTTTCCACCCGAAAATACCAATATTTTGCCCGGAAATCACGCATTTACACCTCAAAAATGCCACTTTTCGCCCCGAAAAGCAAGCATTTTCTCTTCGAAAATTTTACCCCCAGAACACGCATTTTCACCCTAAAAATACCATTTATCACACGAGAATCACGTATGTTCACTTCAGAAATACCGCATTTCACCCCAAATCACACTTTTTCCTCCCAAAAATGCCCGTTCTCAAACGGAAATCACACGTTTCCTCCACGAAAACGCCACCTGTCACCCCAAAATCACGCATTTTCTCTCCAAAAATACCACCTTTCTCTCGAAAATCACGCGTTTTCTTCAAGAAAATACCACTATTCGCCGGAAAATCGCGCCTTTCCACCCCAAATACACCGCGTTTCACCCAAAATCACTCATTTGCACCCCGAGAATACCACCTTTCCCCCGAAAATCACGCGTTTTCTTCCCGAAAATACCACCTTTCAAAGGAAAATCACTCATTTTCTCCCTGAAAATACCACCTTTCCCCCGAAAATCACGCATTTTCTGCGCAAAACAAACCCATTTCGTCCAAGAACCGCGCATGTTTTTTTCCCGAAAATTCTGTGTTTCAAAGGAAAATCACACATTTTCTCCCTGAACATACCACCTTCCACCCGAAAATCGCGCATTTTCTGCGTGAAAGAACCACATTTCACACGAATATCACGCATTTTCTACCGGAAAAGACCACTTTTGTAACGAAAATCACGCATTGTCCCTCCGAAAATACAAGTTTTCGTCCGAAAATCACGCCTTTTCTCCCCGTAAAAAAAGCACCTCTGTCCAAAAGTCACGCATCTTGTACCCGAAAATGCCACTTTTCTCCTGAAAATCCCGCATTTACACCCCAAAAATGCCACTTTTTGCGCGAAAAGCATTTCCTTTGGGAAAATCGCGCTTTTCAATTGAAAAACACGTGTTTTCTCCACGAAAATACCATCTTTCGCCTGAGGATCACGCATGTTCACTTCGAAAATACCCCATTTCACCAGAATATCAAGCATTTTCTCCCCCAAAAATACCCTTAGCGCAGGTCCGCTCAGGCGCGGTGCGATCGCAAATCCGCGCATGCGCGGTCCTCCCCCCGCGAGAATTCTCTTTGAAAAAAACGCTTTTGCCCGAAAATCACGCGTTTTCCACCCGAAAATACCAATATTTTGCCCGGAAATCACGCATTTACACCTCAAAAATGCCACTTTTCGCCCCGAAAAGCAAGCATTTTCTCTTCGAAAATTTTACCCCCAGAACACGCATTTTCACCCTAAAAATACCATTTATCACACGAGAATCACGTATGTTCACTTCAGAAATACCGCATTTCACCCCAAAATCACACTTTTTCCTCCCAAAAATGCCCGTTCTCAAACGGAAATCACACGTTTCCTCCACGAAAACGCCACCTGTCACCCCAAAATCACGCATTTTCTCTCCAAAAATACCACCTTTCTCTCGAAAATCACGCGTTTTCTTCAAGAAAATACCACTATTCGCCGGAAAATCGCGCCTTTCCACCCCAAATACACCGCGTTTCACCCAAAATCACTCATTTGCACCCCGAGAATACCACCTTTCCCCCGAAAATCACGCGTTTTCTTCCCGAAAATACCACCTTTCAAAGGAAAATCACTCATTTTCTCCCTGAAAATACCACCTTTCCCCCGAAAATCACGCATTTTCTGCGCAAAACAAACCCATTTCGTCCAAGAACCGCGCATGTTTTTTTCCCGAAAATTCTGTGTTTCAAAGGAAAATCACACATTTTCTCCCTGAACATACCACCTTCCACCCGAAAATCGCGCATTTTCTGCGTGAAAGAACCACATTTCACACGAATATCACGCATTTTCTACCGGAAAAGACCACTTTTGTAACGAAAATCACGCATTGTCCCTCCGAAAATACAAGTTTTCGTCCGAAAATCACGCCTTTTCTCCCCGTAAAAAAAGCACCTCTGTCCAAAAGTCACGCATCTTGTACCCGAAAATGCCACTTTTCTCCTGAAAATCCCGCATTTACACCCCAAAAATGCCACTTTTTGCGCGAAAAGCATTTCCTTTGGGAAAATCGCGCTTTTCAATTGAAAAACACGTGTTTTCTCCACGAAAATACCATCTTTCGCCTGAGGATCACGCATGTTCACTTCGAAAATACCCCATTTCACCAGAATATCAAGCATTTTCTCCCCCAAAAATACCCTTAGCGCAGGTCCGCTCAGGCGCGGTGCGATCGCAAATCCGCGCATGCGCGGTCCTCCCCCCGCGAGAATTCTCTTTGAAAAAAACGCTTTTGCCCGAAAATCACGCGTTTTCCACCCGAAAATACCAATATTTTGCCCGGAAATCACGCATTTACACCTCAAAAATGCCACTTTTCGCCCCGAAAAGCAAGCATTTTCTCTTCGAAAATTTTACCCCCAGAACACGCATTTTCACCCTAAAAATACCATTTATCACACGAGAATCACGTATGTTCACTTCAGAAATACCGCATTTCACCCCAAAATCACACTTTTTCCTCCCAAAAATGCCCGTTCTCAAACGGAAATCACACGTTTCCTCCACGAAAACGCCACCTGTCACCCCAAAATCACGCATTTTCTCTCCAAAAATACCACCTTTCTCTCGAAAATCACGCGTTTTCTTCAAGAAAATACCACTATTCGCCGGAAAATCGCGCCTTTCCACCCCAAATACACCGCGTTTCACCCAAAATCACTCATTTGCACCCCGAGAATACCACCTTTCCCCCGAAAATCACGCGTTTTCTTCCCGAAAATACCACCTTTCAAAGGAAAATCACTCATTTTCTCCCTGAAAATACCACCTTTCCCCCGAAAATCACGCATTTTCTGCGCAAAACAAACCCATTTCGTCCAAGAACCGCGCATGTTTTTTTCCCGAAAATTCTGTGTTTCAAAGGAAAATCACACATTTTCTCCCTGAACATACCACCTTCCACCCGAAAATCGCGCATTTTCTGCGTGAAAGAACCACATTTCACACGAATATCACGCATTTTCTACCGGAAAAGACCACTTTTGTAACGAAAATCACGCATTGTCCCTCCGAAAATACAAGTTTTCGTCCGAAAATCACGCCTTTTCTCCCCGTAAAAAAAGCACCTCTGTCCAAAAGTCACGCATCTTGTACCCGAAAATGCCACTTTTCTCCTGAAAATCCCGCATTTACACCCCAAAAATGCCACTTTTTGCGCGAAAAGCATTTCCTTTGGGAAAATCGCGCTTTTCAATTGAAAAACACGTGTTTTCTCCACGAAAATACCATCTTTCGCCTGAGGATCACGCATGTTCACTTCGAAAATACCCCATTTCACCAGAATATCAAGCATTTTCTCCCCCAAAAATACCCTTAGCGCAGGTCCGCTCAGGCGCGGTGCGATCGCAAATCCGCGCATGCGCGGTCCTCCCCCCGCGAGAATTCTCTTTGAAAAAAACGCTTTTGCCCGAAAATCACGCGTTTTCCACCCGAAAATACCAATATTTTGCCCGGAAATCACGCATTTACACCTCAAAAATGCCACTTTTCGCCCCGAAAAGCAAGCATTTTCTCTTCGAAAATTTTACCCCCAGAACACGCATTTTCACCCTAAAAATACCATTTATCACACGAGAATCACGTATGTTCACTTCAGAAATACCGCATTTCACCCCAAATCACACTTTTTCCTCCCAAAAATGCCCGTTCTCAAACGGAAATCACACGTTTCCTCCACGAAAACGCCACCTGTCACCCCAAAATCACGCATTTTCTCTCCAAAAATACCACCTTTCTCTCGAAAATCACGCGTTTTCTTCAAGAAAATACCACTATTCGCCGGAAAATCGCGCCTTTCCACCCCAAATACACCGCGTTTCACCCAAAATCACTCATTTGCACCCCGAGAATACCACCTTTCCCCCGAAAATCACGCGTTTTCTTCCCGAAAATACCACCTTTCAAAGGAAAATCACTCATTTTCTCCCTGAAAATACCACCTTTCCCCCGAAAATCACGCATTTTCTGCGCAAAACAAACCCATTTCGTCCAAGAACCGCGCATGTTTTTTTCCCGAAAATTCTGTGTTTCAAAGGAAAATCACACATTTTCTCCCTGAACATACCACCTTCCACCCGAAAATCGCGCATTTTCTGCGTGAAAGAACCACATTTCACACGAATATCACGCATTTTCTACCGGAAAAGACCACTTTTGTAACGAAAATCACGCATTGTCCCTCCGAAAATACAAGTTTTCGTCCGAAAATCACGCCTTTTCTCCCCGTAAAAAAAGCACCTCTGTCCAAAAGTCACGCATCTTGTACCCGAAAATGCCACTTTTCTCCTGAAAATCCCGCATTTACACCCCAAAAATGCCACTTTTTGCGCGAAAAGCATTTCCTTTGGGAAAATCGCGCTTTTCAATTGAAAAACACGTGTTTTCTCCACGAAAATACCATCTTTCGCCTGAGGATCACGCATGTTCACTTCGAAAATACCCCATTTCACCAGAATATCAAGCATTTTCTCCCCCAAAAATACCCTTAGCGCAGGTCCGCTCAGGCGCGGTGCGATCGCAAATCCGCGCATGCGCGGTCCTCCCCCCGCGAGAATTCTCTTTGAAAAAAACGCTTTTGCCCGAAAATCACGCGTTTTCCACCCGAAAATACCAATATTTTGCCCGGAAATCACGCATTTACACCTCAAAAATGCCACTTTTCGCCCCGAAAAGCAAGCATTTTCTCTTCGAAAATTTTACCCCCAGAACACGCATTTTCACCCTAAAAATACCATTTATCACACGAGAATCACGTATGTTCACTTCAGAAATACCGCATTTCACCCCAAATCACACTTTTTCCTCCCAAAAATGCCCGTTCTCAAACGGAAATCACACGTTTCCTCCACGAAAACGCCACCTGTCACCCCAAAATCACGCATTTTCTCTCCAAAAATACCACCTTTCTCTCGAAAATCACGCGTTTTCTTCAAGAAAATACCACTATTCGCCGGAAAATCGCGCCTTTCCACCCCAAATACACCGCGTTTCACCCAAAATCACTCATTTGCACCCCGAGAATACCACCTTTCCCCCGAAAATCACGCGTTTTCTTCCCGAAAATACCACCTTTCAAAGGAAAATCACTCATTTTCTCCCTGAAAATACCACCTTTCCCCCGAAAATCACGCATTTTCTGCGCAAAACAAACCCATTTCGTCCAAGAACCGCGCATGTTTTTTTCCCGAAAATTCTGTGTTTCAAAGGAAAATCACACATTTTCTCCCTGAACATACCACCTTCCACCCGAAAATCGCGCATTTTCTGCGTGAAAGAACCACATTTCACACGAATATCACGCATTTTCTACCGGAAAAGACCACTTTTGTAACGAAAATCACGCATTGTCCCTCCGAAAATACAAGTTTTCGTCCGAAAATCACGCCTTTTCTCCCCGTAAAAAAAGCACCTCTGTCCAAAAGTCACGCATCTTGTACCCGAAAATGCCACTTTTCTCCTGAAAATCCCGCATTTACACCCCAAAAATGCCACTTTTTGCGCGAAAAGCATTTCCTTTGGGAAAATCGCGCTTTTCAATTGAAAAACACGTGTTTTCTCCACGAAAATACCATCTTTCGCCTGAGGATCACGCATGTTCACTTCGAAAATACCCCATTTCACCAGAATATCAAGCATTTTCTCCCCCAAAAATACCCTTAGCGCAGGTCCGCTCAGGCGCGGTGCGATCGCAAATCCGCGCATGCGCGGTCCTCCCCCCGCGAGAATTCTCTTTGAAAAAAACGCTTTTGCCCGAAAATCACGCGTTTTCCACCCGAAAATACCAATATTTTGCCCGGAAATCACGCATTTACACCTCAAAAATGCCACTTTTCGCCCCGAAAAGCAAGCATTTTCTCTTCGAAAATTTTACCCCCAGAACACGCATTTTCACCCTAAAAATACCATTTATCACACGAGAATCACGTATGTTCACTTCAGAAATACCGCATTTCACCCCCAAATCACACTTTTTCCTCCCAAAAATGCCCGTTCTCAAACGGAAATCACACGTTTCCTCCACGAAAACGCCACCTGTCACCCCAAAATCACGCATTTTCTCTCCAAAAATACCACCTTTCTCTCGAAAATCACGCGTTTTCTTCAAGAAAATACCACTATTCGCCGGAAAATCGCGCCTTTCCACCCCAAATACACCGCGTTTCACCCAAAATCACTCATTTGCACCCCGAGAATACCACCTTTCCCCCGAAAATCACGCGTTTTCTTCCCGAAAATACCACCTTTCAAAGGAAAATCACTCATTTTCTCCCTGAAAATACCACCTTTCCCCCGAAAATCACGCATTTTCTGCGCAAAACAAACCCATTTCGTCCAAGAACCGCGCATGTTTTTTTCCCGAAAATTCTGTGTTTCAAAGGAAAATCACACATTTTCTCCCTGAACATACCACCTTCCACCCGAAAATCGCGCATTTTCTGCGTGAAAGAACCACATTTCACACGAATATCACGCATTTTCTACCGGAAAAGACCACTTTTGTAACGAAAATCACGCATTGTCCCTCCGAAAATACAAGTTTTCGTCCGAAAATCACGCCTTTTCTCCCCGTAAAAAAAGCACCTCTGTCCAAAAGTCACGCATCTTGTACCCGAAAATGCCACTTTTCTCCTGAAAATCCCGCATTTACACCCCAAAAATGCCACTTTTTGCGCGAAAAGCATTTCCTTTGGGAAAATCGCGCTTTTCAATTGAAAAACACGTGTTTTCTCCACGAAAATACCATCTTTCGCCTGAGGATCACGCATGTTCACTTCGAAAATACCCCATTTCACCAGAATATCAAGCATTTTCTCCCCCAAAAATACCCTTAGCGCAGGTCCGCTCAGGCGCGGTGCGATCGCAAATCCGCGCATGCGCGGTCCTCCCCCCGCGAGAATTCTCTTTGAAAAAAACGCTTTTGCCCGAAAATCACGCGTTTTCCACCCGAAAATACCAATATTTTGCCCGGAAATCACGCATTTACACCTCAAAAATGCCACTTTTCGCCCCGAAAAGCAAGCATTTTCTCTTCGAAAATTTTACCCCCAGAACACGCATTTTCACCCTAAAAATACCATTTATCACACGAGAATCACGTATGTTCACTTCAGAAATACCGCATTTCACCCCAAAATCACACTTTTTCCTCCCAAAAATGCCCGTTCTCAAACGGAAATCACACGTTTCCTCCACGAAAACGCCACCTGTCACCCCAAAATCACGCATTTTCTCTCCAAAAATACCACCTTTCTCTCGAAAATCACGCGTTTTCTTCAAGAAAATACCACTATTCGCCGGAAAATCGCGCCTTTCCACCCCAAATACACCGCGTTTCACCCAAAATCACTCATTTGCACCCCGAGAATACCACCTTTCCCCCGAAAATCACGCGTTTTCTTCCCGAAAATACCACCTTTCAAAGGAAAATCACTCATTTTCTCCCTGAAAATACCACCTTTCCCCCGAAAATCACGCATTTTCTGCGCAAAACAAACCCATTTCGTCCAAGAACCGCGCATGTTTTTTTCCCGAAAATTCTGTGTTTCAAAGGAAAATCACACATTTTCTCCCTGAACATACCACCTTCCACCCGAAAATCGCGCATTTTCTGCGTGAAAGAACCACATTTCACACGAATATCACGCATTTTCTACCGGAAAAGACCACTTTTGTAACGAAAATCACGCATTGTCCCTCCGAAAATACAAGTTTTCGTCCGAAAATCACGCCTTTTCTCCCCGTAAAAAAAGCACCTCTGTCCAAAAGTCACGCATCTTGTACCCGAAAATGCCACTTTTCTCCTGAAAATCCCGCATTTACACCCCAAAAATGCCACTTTTTGCGCGAAAAGCATTTCCTTTGGGAAAATCGCGCTTTTCAATTGAAAAACACGTGTTTTCTCCACGAAAATACCATCTTTCGCCTGAGGATCACGCATGTTCACTTCGAAAATACCCCATTTCACCAGAATATCAAGCATTTTCTCCCCCAAAAATACCCTTAGCGCAGGTCCGCTCAGGCGCGGTGCGATCGCAAATCCGCGCATGCGCGGTCCTCCCCCCGCGAGAATTCTCTTTGAAAAAAACGCTTTTGCCCGAAAATCACGCGTTTTCCACCCGAAAATACCAATATTTTGCCCGGAAATCACGCATTTACACCTCAAAAATGCCACTTTTCGCCCCGAAAAGCAAGCATTTTCTCTTCGAAAATTTTACCCCCAGAACACGCATTTTCACCCTAAAAATACCATTTATCACACGAGAATCACGTATGTTCACTTCAGAAATACCGCATTTCACCCCAAAATCACACTTTTTCCTCCCAAAAATGCCCGTTCTCAAACGGAAATCACACGTTTCCTCCACGAAAACGCCACCTGTCACCCCAAAATCACGCATTTTCTCTCCAAAAATACCACCTTTCTCTCGAAAATCACGCGTTTTCTTCAAGAAAATACCACTATTCGCCGGAAAATCGCGCCTTTCCACCCCAAATACACCGCGTTTCACCCAAAATCACTCATTTGCACCCCGAGAATACCACCTTTCCCCCGAAAATCACGCGTTTTCTTCCCGAAAATACCACCTTTCAAAGGAAAATCACTCATTTTCTCCCTGAAAATACCACCTTTCCCCCGAAAATCACGCATTTTCTGCGCAAAACAAACCCATTTCGTCCAAGAACCGCGCATGTTTTTTTCCCGAAAATTCTGTGTTTCAAAGGAAAATCACACATTTTCTCCCTGAACATACCACCTTCCACCCGAAAATCGCGCATTTTCTGCGTGAAAGAACCACATTTCACACGAATATCACGCATTTTCTACCGGAAAAGACCACTTTTGTAACGAAAATCACGCATTGTCCCTCCGAAAATACAAGTTTTCGTCCGAAAATCACGCCTTTTCTCCCCGTAAAAAAAGCACCTCTGTCCAAAAGTCACGCATCTTGTACCCGAAAATGCCACTTTTCTCCTGAAAATCCCGCATTTACACCCCAAAAATGCCACTTTTTGCGCGAAAAGCATTTCCTTTGGGAAAATCGCGCTTTTCAATTGAAAAACACGTGTTTTCTCCACGAAAATACCATCTTTCGCCTGAGGATCACGCATGTTCACTTCGAAAATACCCCATTTCACCAGAATATCAAGCATTTTCTCCCCCAAAAATACCCTTAGCGCAGGTCCGCTCAGGCGCGGTGCGATCGCAAATCCGCGCATGCGCGGTCCTCCCCCCGCGAGAATTCTCTTTGAAAAAAACGCTTTTGCCCGAAAATCACGCGTTTTCCACCCGAAAATACCAATATTTTGCCCGGAAATCACGCATTTACACCTCAAAAATGCCACTTTTCGCCCCGAAAAGCAAGCATTTTCTCTTCGAAAATTTTACCCCCAGAACACGCATTTTCACCCTAAAAATACCATTTATCACACGAGAATCACGTATGTTCACTTCAGAAATACCGCATTTCACCCCAAAATCACACTTTTTCCTCCCAAAAATGCCCGTTCTCAAACGGAAATCACACGTTTCCTCCACGAAAACGCCACCTGTCACCCCAAAATCACGCATTTTCTCTCCAAAAATACCACCTTTCTCTCGAAAATCACGCGTTTTCTTCAAGAAAATACCACTATTCGCCGGAAAATCGCGCCTTTCCACCCCAAATACACCGCGTTTCACCCAAAATCACTCATTTGCACCCCGAGAATACCACCTTTCCCCCGAAAATCACGCGTTTTCTTCCCGAAAATACCACCTTTCAAAGGAAAATCACTCATTTTCTCCCTGAAAATACCACCTTTCCCCCGAAAATCACGCATTTTCTGCGCAAAACAAACCCATTTCGTCCAAGAACCGCGCATGTTTTTTTCCCGAAAATTCTGTGTTTCAAAGGAAAATCACACATTTTCTCCCTGAACATACCACCTTCCACCCGAAAATCGCGCATTTTCTGCGTGAAAGAACCACATTTCACACGAATATCACGCATTTTCTACCGGAAAAGACCACTTTTGTAACGAAAATCACGCATTGTCCCTCCGAAAATACAAGTTTTCGTCCGAAAATCACGCCTTTTCTCCCCGTAAAAAAAGCACCTCTGTCCAAAAGTCACGCATCTTGTACCCGAAAATGCCACTTTTCTCCTGAAAATCCCGCATTTACACCCCAAAAATGCCACTTTTTGCGCGAAAAGCATTTCCTTTGGGAAAATCGCGCTTTTCAATTGAAAAACACGTGTTTTCTCCACGAAAATACCATCTTTCGCCTGAGGATCACGCATGTTCACTTCGAAAATACCCCATTTCACCAGAATATCAAGCATTTTCTCCCCCAAAAATACCCTTAGCGCAGGTCCGCTCAGGCGCGGTGCGATCGCAAATCCGCGCATGCGCGGTCCTCCCCCCGCGAGAATTCTCTTTGAAAAAAACGCTTTTGCCCGAAAATCACGCGTTTTCCACCCGAAAATACCAATATTTTGCCCGGAAATCACGCATTTACACCTCAAAAATGCCACTTTTCGCCCCGAAAAGCAAGCATTTTCTCTTCGAAAATTTTACCCCCAGAACACGCATTTTCACCCTAAAAATACCATTTATCACACGAGAATCACGTATGTTCACTTCAGAAATACCGCATTTCACCCCCAAATCACACTTTTTCCTCCCAAAAATGCCCGTTCTCAAACGGAAATCACACGTTTCCTCCACGAAAACGCCACCTGTCACCCCAAAATCACGCATTTTCTCTCCAAAAATACCACCTTTCTCTCGAAAATCACGCGTTTTCTTCAAGAAAATACCACTATTCGCCGGAAAATCGCGCCTTTCCACCCCAAATACACCGCGTTTCACCCAAAATCACTCATTTGCACCCCGAGAATACCACCTTTCCCCCGAAAATCACGCGTTTTCTTCCCGAAAATACCACCTTTCAAAGGAAAATCACTCATTTTCTCCCTGAAAATACCACCTTTCCCCCGAAAATCACGCATTTTCTGCGCAAAACAAACCCATTTCGTCCAAGAACCGCGCATGTTTTTTTCCCGAAAATTCTGTGTTTCAAAGGAAAATCACACATTTTCTCCCTGAACATACCACCTTCCACCCGAAAATCGCGCATTTTCTGCGTGAAAGAACCACATTTCACACGAATATCACGCATTTTCTACCGGAAAAGACCACTTTTGTAACGAAAATCACGCATTGTCCCTCCGAAAATACAAGTTTTCGTCCGAAAATCACGCCTTTTCTCCCCGTAAAAAAAGCACCTCTGTCCAAAAGTCACGCATCTTGTACCCGAAAATGCCACTTTTCTCCTGAAAATCCCGCATTTACACCCCAAAAATGCCACTTTTTGCGCGAAAAGCATTTCCTTTGGGAAAATCGCGCTTTTCAATTGAAAAACACGTGTTTTCTCCACGAAAATACCATCTTTCGCCTGAGGATCACGCATGTTCACTTCGAAAATACCCCATTTCACCAGAATATCAAGCATTTTCTCCCCCAAAAATACCCTTAGCGCAGGTCCGCTCAGGCGCGGTGCGATCGCAAATCCGCGCATGCGCGGTCCTCCCCCCGCGAGAATTCTCTTTGAAAAAAACGCTTTTGCCCGAAAATCACGCGTTTTCCACCCGAAAATACCAATATTTTGCCCGGAAATCACGCATTTACACCTCAAAAATGCCACTTTTCGCCCCGAAAAGCAAGCATTTTCTCTTCGAAAATTTTACCCCCAGAACACGCATTTTCACCCTAAAAATACCATTTATCACACGAGAATCACGTATGTTCACTTCAGAAATACCGCATTTCACCCCCAATCACACTTTTTCCTCCCAAAAATGCCCGTTCTCATAACGGAAATCACACGTTTCCTCCACGAAACACCACCTGTCACCCCAAAATCACGCATTTTCGCTCCAAAAATACCACCTTTCTCTCGAAAATCACGCGTTTTCTTCAAGAAAATACCACTATTCGCCGGAAAATCGCGCCTTTCCACCCCAGAATACACCGCGTTTCACCCAAAATCACTCATTTGCACCCCGAGAATACCACCTTTCCCCCGAAAATCACGCGTTTTCTTCCCGAAAATACCACCTTTCAAAGGAAAATCACTCATTTTCTCCCTGAAAATACCACCTTTCCCCCGAAAATCACGCATTTTCTGCGCAAAACAACCCCATTTCGTCAAGAACCGCGCATGTTTTTTCCCGAAAATTCTGTGTTTCAAAGGAAAAATCACACATTTTCCTCCCTGAACATACCACCTTCCACCGAAAATCGCGCATTTTCTGCGTGAAAGAACCACATTTCACACGAATATCACGCATTTCTACCGGAAAAAGACCACTTTTGTAACGAAAATCACGCATTGTCCCTCCAAAAATACAAGTTTTCGTCCGAAAATCACGCCTTTTTCTCCCCGTAAAAAAAGCACCTCTGTCCAAAGTCACGCATCTTGTACCCGAAAATGCCACTTTTCTCCTGAAAATCCCGCATTTTACACCCCAAAAATGCCACTTTTTGCGCGAAAAGCATTTCCTTTGGGAAAATCGCGCTTTTCAATTGAAAAAACACGTGTTTTCTCCACGAAAATACCATCTTTCGCCTGAGGATCACGCATGTTCACTTCGAAAATACCCATTTCACCAGAATATCAAGCATTTTCTCCCCCAAAAATACCCTTAGCGCAGGTCCGCTCAGGCGCGGTGCGATCGCAAATCCGCGCATGCGCGGTCCTCCCCCCGCGAGAATTCTCTTTGAAAAAAACGCTATTGCCCGAAAATCACGCGTTTTCCACCCGAAAATACCAATATTTTGCCCGGAAATCACGCATTTACACCTCAAAAATGCCACTTTTCGCCCCGAAAAGCAAGCATTTCTCTTCGAAAATTTTACCCCCAGAACACGCATTTTCACCCTAAAATACCATTTATCACACGAGAATCACGTATGTTCACTTCAGAAATACCGCATTTCACCCCCAAATCACACTTTTCCTCCCAAAAATGCCCGTTCTCAAACGGAAATCACACGTTTCCTCCACGAAAACACCACCTGTCACCTGAAAATCACGCATTTTCTCTCCAAAAATACCACCTTTTCTCTCGAAAATCACGCGTTTTCTTCAAGAAAATACCACTATTCGCCGGAAAAATCGCGCCTTTTCACCCCAAATACACCGCGTTTCACCCAAAATCACTCATTTGCACCCCGAGAATACCACCTTTCCCCAGAAAATCACGCGTTTTCTTCCCGAAAATACCACCTTTCAAAGGAAAAATCACTCATTTCTCCCTGAAAATACCACCTTTCCCCCGAAAATCACGCATTTTCTGCGCAAAACAAACCCATTTCGTCCAAGAACCGCGCATGTTTTTTTCCCGAAAATTCTGTGTTTCAAGGAAAATCACACGTTTTCTCCCTGAACATACCACCTTCCACCCGAAAATCGCGCATTTTCTGCGTGAAAGAACCACATTTCACACGAATATCAACGCATTTTCTACCGGAAAAGACCACTTTTGTAACGAAAATCACGCATTGTCCCTCCGAAAATACAAGTTTTCGTCCGAAAATCACGCCTTTTCTCCCCGTAAAAAAAGCACCTCTGTCCAAAAGTCACGCATCTTGTACCCGAAAATGCCACTTTTCTCCTGAAAATCCCGCATTTACACCCCAAAAATGCCACTTTTTGCGCGAAAAGCATTTCCTTTGGGAAAATCGCGCTTTTCAATTGAAAAACACGTGTTTTCTCCACGAAAATACCATCTTTCGCCTGAGGATCACGCATGTTCACTTCGAAAATACCCCATTTCACCAGAATATCAAGCATTTTCTCCCCCAAAAATACCCTATAGCGCAGGTCCGCTCAGGCGCGGTGCGATCGCAAATCCGCGCATGCGCGGTCCTCCCCCCGCGAGAATTCTCTTTGAAAAAAACGCTATTTGCCCGAAAATCACGCGTTTTTCCACCCGAAAATACCAATATTTTGCCCGGAAATCACGCATTTACACCTCAAAAATGCCACTTTTCGCCCCGAAAAGCAAGCATTTTCTCTTCGAAAATTTTACCCCCAGAACACGCATTTTCACCCTAAAAATACCATTTATCACACGAGAATCACGTATGTTCACTCAGAAATACCGCATTTCACCCCCAAAATCACACTTTTTCCTCCCAAAAATGCCCGTTCTCAAACGGAAATCACACGTTTCCTCCACGAAAACACCACCTGTCACCCTAAAATCACGCATTTTCTCTCCAAAAATACCACCTTTCTCTCGAAAATCACGCGTTTTCTTCAAGAAAATACCACTATTCGCCGGAAAATCGCGCCTTTCCACCCCAAGATTACACCGCGTTTCACCCAAAATCACTCATTTGCACCCCGAGAATACCACCTTTCCCCCGAAAATCACAGCGTTTTCTTCCCGAAAATACCACCTTTCAAGGAAAAATCACATCATTTTCTCCCTGAAAATACCACCTTTCCCCCGAAAATCACGCATTTTCTGCGCAAAACAAACCCATTTCGTCCAAGAACCGCGCATGTTTTTTTCCCGAAAATTCTGTGTTTCAAAGAAAATCACACATTTTCTCCCTGAACATACCACCTTCCACCCGAAAATCGCGCATTTTCTGCGTGAAAGAACCACATTTCACACGAATATCACGCATTTTCTACCGGAAAAGACCACTTTTGTAACGAAAATCACGCATTGTCCCTCCGAAAATACAAGTTTTCGTCCGAAAATCACGCCTTTTCTCCCCGTAAAAAAAGCACCTCTGTCCAAAAGTCACGCATCTTGTACCCGAAAATGCCACTTTTCTCCTGAAAATCCCGCATTTACACCCCAAAATGCCACTTTTTGCGCGAAAAGCATTTCCTTTGGGAAAATCGCGCTTTCAATTGAAAAACACGTGTTTTCTCCACGAAAATACCATCTTTCGCCTGAGGATCACGCATGTTCACTTCGAAAATACCCCATTTCACCAGAATATCAAGCATTTCTCTCCCCAGAAATACCCTTAGCGCAGGTCCGCTCAGGCGCGGTGCGATCGCAAATCCGCGCATGCGCGGTCCTCCCCCCGCGAGAATTCTCTTTGAAAAAAAACGCTTTGCCCGAAAATCACGCGTTTTCCACCCGAAAATACCAATATTTTGCCCGGAAATCACGCATTTACACCTCAAAAATGCCACTTTTCGCCCCGAAAAGCAAGCATTTTCTCTTCGAAAATTTTACCCCCAGAACACGCATTTTTCACCTTAAAAATACCATTTATCACACGAGAATCACGTATGTTCACTTCAGAAATACCGCATTTCACCCCCAAATCACACTTTTTCCTCCCAAAAATGCCCGTTCTCAAACGGAAATCACACGTTTCCTCCACGAAAACACCACCTGTCACCCCAAAATCACGCATTTTCTCTCCAAAAATACCACCTTTCTCTCGAAAATCACGCGTTTTCTTCAAGAAAATACCACTATTCGCCGGAAAATCGCGCCTTTCCACCCCAGATACACCGCGTTTCACCCAAAATCACTCATTTGCACCCCGAGAATACCACCTTTCCCCCGAAAATCACGCGTTTTCTTCCCGAAAATACCACCTTTCAAAGGAAAATCACTCATTTTCTCCCTGAAAATACCACCTTTCCCCCGAAAATCACGCATTTTCTGCGCAAAACAAACCCATTTCGTCCAAGAACCGCGCATGTTTTTTTCCCGAAAATTCTGTGTTTCAAAGGAAAATCACACATTTTCTCCCTGAACATACCACCTTCCACCCGAAAATCGCGCATTTTCTGCGTGAAAGAACCACATTTCACACGAATATCACGCATTTTCTACCGGAAAAGACCACTTTTGTAACGAAAATCACGCATTGTCCCTCCGAAAATACTAAGTTTTCGTCCGAAAATCACGCCTTTTCTCCCCGTAAAAAAAGCACCTCTGTCCAAAAGTCACGCATCTTGTACCCGAAAATGCCACTTTTCTCCTGAAAATCCCGCATTTACACCCCAAAAATGCCACTTTTTGCGCGAAAAGCATTTCCTTTGGGAAAATCGCGCTTTTCAATTGAAAAACACGTGTTTTCTCCACGAAAATACCATCTTTCGCCTGAGGATCACGCATGTTCACTTCGAAAATACCCCATTTCACCAGAATATCAAGCATTTTCTCCCCCAAAAATACCCTTAGCGCAGGTCCGCTCAGGCGCGGTGCGATCGCAAATCCGCGCATGCGCGGTCCTCCCCCCGCGAGAATTCTCTTTGAAAAAAACGCTTTTGCCCGAAAATCACGCGTTTTCCACCCGAAAATACCAATATTTTGCCCGGAAATCACGCATTTACACCTCAAAAATGCCACTTTTCGCCCCGAAAAGCAAGCATTTTCTCTTCGAAAATTTTACCCCCAGAACACGCATTTTCACCCTAAAAATACCATTTATCACACGAGAATCACGTATGTTCACTTCAGAAATACCGCATTTCACCCCCAAATCACACTTTTTCCTCCCAAAAATGCCCGTTCTCAAACGGAAATCACACGTTTCCTCCACGAAAACACCACCTGTCACCCCAAAATCACGCATTTTCTCTCCAAAAATACCACCTTTCTCTCGAAAATCACGCGTTTTCTTCAAGAAAATACCACTATTCGCCGGAAAATCGCGCCTTTTCCACCCCAAATACACCGCGTTTCACCCAAAATCACTCATTTGCACCCCGAGAATACCACCTTTCCCCCGAAAATCACGCGTTTTCTTCCCGAAAATACCACCTTTCAAAGGAAAATCACTCATTTTCTCCCTGAAAATACCACCTTTCCCCCGAAAATCACGCATTTTCTGCGCAAAACAAACCCATTTCGTCCAAGAACCGCGCATGTTTTTTTCCCGAAAATTCTGTGTTTCAAAGGAAAATCACACATTTTCTCCCTGAACATACCACCTTCCACCCGAAAATCGCGCATTTTCTGCGTGAAAGAACCACATTTCACACGAATATCACGCATTTTCTACCGGAAAAGACCACTTTTGTAACGAAAATCACGCATTGTCCCTCCGAAAATACAAGTTTTCGTCCGAAAATCACGCCTTTTCTCCCCGTAAAAAAAGCACCTCTGTCCAAAAGTCACGCATCTTGTACCCGAAAATGCCACTTTTCTCCTGAAAATCCCGCATTTACACCCCAAAAATGCCACTTTTTGCGCGAAAAGCATTTCCTTTGGGAAAATCGCGCTTTTCAATTGAAAAACACGTGTTTTCTCCACGAAAATACCATCTTTCGCCTGAGGATCACGCATGTTCACTTCGAAAATACCCCATTTCACCAGAATATCAAGCATTTTCTCCCCCAAAATACCCTTAGCGCAGGTCCGCTCAGGCGCGGTGCGATCGCAAATCCGCGCATGCGCGGTCCTCCCCCCGCGAGAATTCTCTTTGAAAAAAACGCTTTTGCCCGAAAATCACGCGTTTTCCACCCGAAAATACCAATATTTTGCCCGGAAATCACGCATTTACACCTCAAAAATGCCACTTTTCGCCCCGAAAAGCAAGCATTTTCTCTTCGAAAATTTTACCCCCAGAACACGCATTTTCACCCTAAAAATACCATTTATCACACGAGAATCACGTATGTTCACTTCAGAAATACCGCATTTCACCCCCAAATCACACTTTTTCCTCCCAAAAATGCCCGTTCTCAAACGGAAATCACACGTTTCCTCCACGAAAACACCACCTGTCACCCCAAAATCACGCATTTTCTCTCCAAAAATACCACCTTTCTCTCGAAAATCACGCGTTTTCTTCAAGAAAATACCACTATTCGCCGGAAAATCGCGCCTTTCCACCCCAAATACACCGCGTTTCACCCAAAATCACTCATTTGCACCCCGAGAATACCACCTTTCCCCCGAAAATCACGCGTTTTCTTCCCGAAAATACCACCTTTCAAAGGAAAATCACTCATTTTCTCCCTGAAAATACCACCTTTCCCCCGAAAATCACGCATTTTCTGCGCAAAACAAACCCATTTCGTCCAAGAACCGCGCATGTTTTTTTCCCGAAAATTCTGTGTTTCAAAGGAAAATCACACATTTTCTCCCTGAACATACCACCTTCCACCCGAAAATCGCGCATTTTCTGCGTGAAAGAACCACATTTCACACGAATATCACGCATTTTCTACCGGAAAAGACCACTTTTGTAACGAAAATCACGCATTGTCCCTCCGAAAATACAAGTTTTCGTCCGAAAATCACGCCTTTTCTCCCCGTAAAAAAAGCACCTCTGTCCAAAAGTCACGCATCTTGTACCCGAAAATGCCACTTTTCTCCTGAAAATCCCGCATTTACACCCCAAAAATGCCACTTTTTGCGCGAAAAGCATTTCCTTTGGGAAAATCGCGCTTTTCAATTGAAAAACACGTGTTTTCTCCACGAAAATACCATCTTTCGCCTGAGGATCACGCATGTTCACTTCGAAAATACCCCATTTCACCAGAATATCAAGCATTTTCTCCCCCAAAAATACCCTTAGCGCAGGTCCGCTCAGGCGCGGTGCGATCGCAAATCCGCGCATGCGCGGTCCTCCCCCCGCGAGAATTCTCTTTGAAAAAAACGCTTTTGCCCGAAAATCACGCGTTTTCCACCCGAAAATACCAATATTTTGCCCGGAAATCACGCATTTACACCTCAAAAATGCCACTTTTCGCCCCGAAAAGCAAGCATTTTCTCTTCGAAAATTTTACCCCCAGAACACGCATTTTCACCCTAAAAATACCATTTATCACACGAGAATCACGTATGTTCACTTCAGAAATACCGCATTTCACCCCCAAATCACACTTTTTCCTCCCAAAAATGCCCGTTCTCAAACGGAAATCACACGTTTCCTCCACGAAAACACCACCTGTCACCCTGAAAATCACGCATTTTCTCTCCAAAAATACCACCTTTCTCTCGAAAATCACGCGTTTTCTTCAAGAAAATACCACTATTCGCCGGAAAATCGCGCCTTTCCACCCCAAATACACCGCGTTTCACCCAAAATCACTCATTTGCACCCCGAGAATACCACCTTTCCCCCGAAAATCACGCGTTTTCTTCCCGAAAATACCACCTTTCAAAGGAAAATCACTCATTTTCTCCCTGAAAATACCACCTTTCCCCCGAAAATCACGCATTTTCTGCGCAAAACAAACCCATTTCGTCCAAGAACCGCGCATGTTTTTTTCCCGAAAATTCTGTGTTTCAAAGGAAAATCACACAGTTTTCTCCCTGAACATACCACCTTCCACCCGAAAATCGCGCATTTTCTGCGTGAAAGAACCACATTTCACACGAATATCACGCATTTTCTACCGGAAAAGACCACTTTTGTAACGAAAATCACGCATTGTCCCTCCGAAAAATACAAGTTTTCGTCCGAAAATCACGCCTTTTCTCCCCGTAAAAAAAGCACCTCTGTCCAAAAGTCACGCATCTTGTACCCGAAAATGCCACTTTTCTCCTGAAAATCCCGCATTTACACCCCAAAAATGCCACTTTTTGCGCGAAAAGCATTTCCTTTGGGAAAATCGCGCTTTTCAATTGAAAAACACGTGTTTTCTCCACGAAAATACCATCTTTCGCCTGAGGATCACGCATGTTCACTTCGAAAATACCCCATTTCACCAGAATATCAAGCATTTTCTCCCCCAAAAATACCCTTAGCGCAGGTCCGCTCAGGCGCGGTGCGATCGCAAATCCGCGCATGCGCGGTCCTCCCCCCGCGAGAATTCTCTTTGAAAAAAACGCTTTTGCCCGAAAATCACGCGTTTTCCACCCGAAAATACCAATATTTTGCCCGGAAATCACGCATTTACACCTCAAAAATGCCACTTTTCGCCCCGAAAAGCAAGCATTTTCTCTTCGAAAATTTTACCCCCAGAACACGCATTTTCACCCTAAAAATACCATTTATCACACGAGAATCACGTATGTTCACTTCAGAAATACCGCATTTCACCCCCAAATCACACTTTTTCCTCCCAAAAATGCCCGTTCTCAAACGGAAATCACACGTTTCCTCCACGAAAACACCACCTGTCACCCCAAAATCACGCATTTTCTCTCCAAAAATACCACCTTTCTCTCGAAAATCACGCGTTTTCTTCAAGAAAATACCACTATTCGCCGGAAAATCGCGCCTTTCCACCCCAAATACACCGCGTTTCACCCAAAATCACTCATTTGCACCCCGAGAATACCACCTTTCCCCCGAAAATCACGCGTTTTCTTCCCGAAAATACCACCTTTCAAAGGAAAATCACTCATTTTCTCCCTGAAAATACCACCTTTCCCCCGAAAATCACGCATTTTCTGCGCAAAACAAACCCATTTCGTCCAAGAACCGCGCATGTTTTTTTCCCGAAAATTCTGTGTTTCAAAGGAAAATCACACAGTTTTCTCCCTGAACATACCACCTTCCACCCGAAAATCGCGCATTTTCTGCGTGAAAGAACCACATTTCACACGAATATCACGCATTTTCTACCGGAAAAGACCACTTTTGTAACGAAAATCACGCATTGTCCCTCCGAAAATACAAGTTTTCGTCCGAAAATCACGCCTTTTCTCCCCGTAAAAAAAGCACCTCTGTCCAAAAGTCACGCATCTTGTACCCGAAAATGCCACTTTTCTCCTGAAAATCCCGCATTTACACCCCAAAAATGCCACTTTTTGCGCGAAAAGCATTTCCTTTGGGAAAATCGCGCTTTTCAATTGAAAAACACGTGTTTTCTCCACGAAAATACCATCTTTCGCCTGAGGATCACGCATGTTCACTTCGAAAATACCCCATTTCACCAGAATATCAAGCATTTTCTCCCCCAAAAATACCCTTAGCGCAGGTCCGCTCAGGCGCGGTGCGATCGCAAATCCGCGCATGCGCGGTCCTCCCCCCGCGAGAATTCTCTTTGAAAAAAACGCTTTTGCCCGAAAATCACGCGTTTTCCACCCGAAAATACCAATATTTTGCCCGGAAATCACGCATTTACACCTCAAAAATGCCACTTTTCGCCCCGAAAAGCAAGCATTTTCTCTTCGAAAATTTTACCCCCAGAACACGCATTTTCACCCTAAAAATACCATTTATCACACGAGAATCACGTATGTTCACTTCAGAAATACCGCATTTCACCCCCAAATCACACTTTTTCCTCCCAAAAATGCCCGTTCTCAAACGGAAATCACACGTTTCCTCCACGAAAACGCCACCTGTCACCCCAAAATCACGCATTTTCTCTCCAAAAATACCACCTTTCTCTCGAAAATCACGCGTTTTCTTCAAGAAAATACCACTATTCGCCGGAAAATCGCGCCTTTCCACCCCAAATACACCGCGTTTCACCCAAAATCACTCATTTGCACCCCGAGAATACCACCTTTCCCCCGAAAATCACGCGTTTTCTTCCCGAAAATACCACCTTTCAAAGGAAAATCACTCATTTTCTCCCTGAAAATACCACCTTTCCCCCGAAAATCACGCATTTTCTGCGCAAAACAAACCCATTTCGTCCAAGAACCGCGCATGTTTTTTTCCCGAAAATTCTGTGTTTCAAAGGAAAATCACACATTTTCTCCCTGAACATACCACCTTCCACCCGAAAATCGCGCATTTTCTGCGTGAAAGAACCACATTTCACACGAATATCACGCATTTTCTACCGGAAAAGACCACTTTTGTAACGAAAATCACGCATTGTCCCTCCGAAAATACAAGTTTTCGTCCGAAAATCACGCCTTTTCTCCCCGTAAAAAAAGCACCTCTGTCCAAAAGTCACGCATCTTGTACCCGAAAATGCCACTTTTCTCCTGAAAATCCCGCATTTACACCCCAAAAATGCCACTTTTTGCGCGAAAAGCATTTCCTTTGGGAAAATCGCGCTTTTCAATTGAAAAACACGTGTTTTCTCCACGAAAATACCATCTTTCGCCTGAGGATCACGCATGTTCACTTCGAAAATACCCCATTTCACCAGAATATCAAGCATTTTCTCCCCCAAAAATACCCTTAGCGCAGGTCCGCTCAGGCGCGGTGCGATCGCAAATCCGCGCATGCGCGGTCCTCCCCCCGCGAGAATTCTCTTTGAAAAAAACGCTATTGCCCGAAAATCACGCGTTTTCCACCCGAAAATACCAATATTTTGCCCGGAAATCACGCATTTACACCTCAAAAATGCCACTTTTCGCCCCGAAAAGCAAGCATTTTCTCTTCGAAAATTTTACCCCCAGAACACGCATTTTCACCCTAAAAATACCATTTATCACACGAGAATCACGTATGTTCACTTCAGAAATACCGCATTTCACCCCCAAATCACACTTTTTCCTCCCAAAAATGCCCGTTCTCAAACGGAAATCACACGTTTCCTCCACGAAAACGCCACCTGTCACCCCAAAATCACGCATTTTCTCTCCAAAAATACCACCTTTCTCTCGAAAATCACGCGTTTTCTTCAAGAAAATACCACTATTCGCCGGAAAATCGCGCCTTTCCACCCCAGATACACCGCGTTTCACCCAAAATCACTCATTTGCACCCCGAGAATACCACCTTTCCCCCGAAAATCACGCGTTTTCTTCCCGAAAATACCACCTTTCAAAGGAAAATCACTCATTTTCTCCCTGAAAATACCACCTTTCCCCCGAAAATCACGCATTTTCTGCGCAAAACAAACCCATTTCGTCCAAGAACCGCGCATGTTTTTTTCCCGAAAATTCTGTGTTTCAAAGGAAAATCACACATTTTCTCCCTGAACATACCACCTTCCACCCGAAAATCGCGCATTTTCTGCGTGAAAGAACCACATTTCACACGAATATCACGCATTTTCTACCGGAAAAGACCACTTTTGTAACGAAAATCACGCATTGTCCCTCCGAAAATACAAGTTTTCGTCCGAAAATCACGCCTTTTCTCCCCGTAAAAAAAGCACCTCTGTCCAAAAGTCACGCATCTTGTACCCGAAAATGCCACTTTTCTCCTGAAAATCCCGCATTTACACCCCAAAAATGCCACTTTTTGCGCGAAAAGCATTTCCTTTGGGAAAATCGCGCTTTTCAATTGAAAAACACGTGTTTTCTCCACGAAAATACCATCTTTCGCCTGAGGATCACGCATGTTCACTTCGAAAATACCCCATTTCACCAGAATATCAAGCATTTTCTCCCCCAGAAATACCCTTAGCGCAGGTCCGCTCAGGCGCGGTGCGATCGCAAATCCGCGCATGCGCGGTCCTCCCCCCGCGAGAATTCTCTTTGAAAAAAACGCTTTTGCCCGAAAATCACGCGTTTTCCACCCGAAAATACCAATATTTTGCCCGGAAATCACGCATTTACACCTCAAAAATGCCACTTTTCGCCCCGAAAAGCAAGCATTTTCTCTTCGAAAATTTTACCCCCAGAACACGCATTTTCACCCTAAAAATACCATTTATCACACGAGAATCACGTATGTTCACTTCAGAAATACCGCATTTCACCCCCAAATCACACTTTTTCCTCCCAAAAATGCCCGTTCTCAAACGGAAATCACACGTTTCCTCCACGAAAACACCACCTGTCACCCCAAAATCACGCATTTTCTCTCCAAAAATACCACCTTTCTCTCGAAAATCACGCGTTTTCTTCAAGAAAATACCACTATTCGCCGGAAAATCGCGCCTTTCCACCCCAGATACACCGCGTTTCACCCAAAATCACTCATTTGCACCCCGAGAATACCACCTTTCCCCCGAAAATCACGCGTTTTCTTCCCGAAAATACCACCTTTCAAAGGAAAATCACTCATTTTCTCCCTGAAAATACCACCTTTCCCCCGAAAATCACGCATTTTCTGCGCAAAACAAACCCATTTCGTCCAAGAACCGCGCATGTTTTTTTCCCGAAAATTCTGTGTTTCAAAGGAAAATCACACAGTTTTCTCCCTGAACATACCACCTTCCACCCGAAAATCGCGCATTTTCTGCGTGAAAGAACCACATTTCACACGAATATCACGCATTTTCTACCGGAAAAGACCACTTTTGTAACGAAAATCACGCATTGTCCCTCCGAAAATACAAGTTTTCGTCCGAAAATCACGCCTTTTCTCCCCGTAAAAAAAGCACCTCTGTCCAAAAGTCACGCATCTTGTACCCGAAAATGCCACTTTTCTCCTGAAAATCCCGCATTTACACCCCAAAAATGCCACTTTTTGCGCGAAAAGCATTTCCTTTGGGAAAATCGCGCTTTTCAATTGAAAAACACGTGTTTTCTCCACGAAAATACCATCTTTCGCCTGAGGATCACGCATGTTCACTTCGAAAATACCCCATTTCACCAGAATATCAAGCATTTTCTCCCCCAAAAATACCCTTAGCGCAGGTCCGCTCAGGCGCGGTGCGATCGCAAATCCGCGCATGCGCGGTCCTCCCCCCGCGAGAATTCTCTTTGAAAAAAACGCTTTTGCCCGAAAATCACGCGTTTTCCACCCGAAAATACCAATATTTTGCCCGGAAATCACGCATTTACACCTCAAAAATGCCACTTTTCGCCCCGAAAAGCAAGCATTTTCTCTTCGAAAATTTTACCCCCAGAACACGCATTTTCACCCTAAAAATACCATTTATCACACGAGAATCACGTATGTTCACTTCAGAAATACCGCATTTCACCCCCAAATCACACTTTTTCCTCCCAAAAATGCCCGTTCTCAAACGGAAATCACACGTTTCCTCCACGAAAACACCACCTGTCACCCCAAAATCACGCATTTTCTCTCCAAAAATACCACCTTTCTCTCGAAAATCACGCGTTTTCTTCAAGAAAATACCACTATTCGCCGGAAAATCGCGCCTTTCCACCCCAAATACACCGCGTTTCACCCAAAATCACTCATTTGCACCCCGAGAATACCACCTTTCCCCCGAAAATCACGCGTTTTCTTCCCGAAAATACCACCTTTCAAAGGAAAATCACTCATTTTCTCCCTGAAAATACCACCTTTCCCCCGAAAATCACGCATTTTCTGCGCAAAACAAACCCATTTCGTCCAAGAACCGCGCATGTTTTTTTCCCGAAAATTCTGTGTTTCAAAGGAAAATCACACAGTTTTCTCCCTGAACATACCACCTTCCACCCGAAAATCGCGCATTTTCTGCGTGAAAGAACCACATTTCACACGAATATCACGCATTTTCTACCGGAAAAGACCACTTTTGTAACGAAAATCACGCATTGTCCCTCCGAAAATACAAGTTTTCGTCCGAAAATCACGCCTTTTCTCCCCGTAAAAAAAGCACCTCTGTCCAAAAGTCACGCATCTTGTACCCGAAAATGCCACTTTTCTCCTGAAAATCCCGCATTTACACCCCAAAAATGCCACTTTTTGCGCGAAAAGCATTTCCTTTGGGAAAATCGCGCTTTTCAATTGAAAAACACGTGTTTTCTCCACGAAAATACCATCTTTCGCCTGAGGATCACGCATGTTCACTTCGAAAATACCCCATTTCACCAGAATATCAAGCATTTTCTCCCCCAAAAATACCCTTAGCGCAGGTCCGCTCAGGCGCGGTGCGATCGCAAATCCGCGCATGCGCGGTCCTCCCCCCGCGAGAATTCTCTTTGAAAAAAACGCTTTTGCCCGAAAATCACGCGTTTTCCACCCGAAAATACCAATATTTTGCCCGGAAATCACGCATTTACACCTCAAAAATGCCACTTTTCGCCCCGAAAAGCAAGCATTTTCTCTTCGAAAATTTTACCCCCAGAACACGCATTTTCACCCTAAAAATACCATTTATCACACGAGAATCACGTATGTTCACTTCAGAAATACCGCATTTCACCCCAAAATCACACTTTTTCCTCCCAAAAATGCCCGTTCTCAAACGGAAATCACACGTTTCCTCCACGAAAACACCACCTGTCACCCCAAAATCACGCATTTTCTCTCCAAAAATACCACCTTTCTCTCGAAAATCACGCGTTTTCTTCAAGAAAATACCACTATTCGCCGGAAAATCGCGCCTTTCCACCCCAAATACACCGCGTTTCACCCAAAATCACTCATTTGCACCCCGAGAATACCACCTTTCCCCCGAAAATCACGCGTTTTCTTCCCGAAAATACCACCTTTCAAAGGAAAATCACTCATTTTCTCCCTGAAAATACCACCTTTCCCCCGAAAATCACGCATTTTCTGCGCAAAACAAACCCATTTCGTCCAAGAACCGCGCATGTTTTTTTCCCGAAAATTCTGTGTTTCAAAGGAAAATCACACAGTTTTCTCCCTGAACATACCACCTTCCACCCGAAAATCGCGCATTTTCTGCGTGAAAGAACCACATTTCACACGAATATCACGCATTTTCTACCGGAAAAGACCACTTTTGTAACGAAAATCACGCATTGTCCCTCCGAAAATACAAGTTTTCGTCCGAAAATCACGCCTTTTCTCCCCGTAAAAAAAGCACCTCTGTCCAAAAGTCACGCATCTTGTACCCGAAAATGCCACTTTTCTCCTGAAAATCCCGCATTTACACCCCAAAAATGCCACTTTTTGCGCGAAAAGCATTTCCTTTGGGAAAATCGCGCTTTTCAATTGAAAAACACGTGTTTTCTCCACGAAAATACCATCTTTCGCCTGAGGATCACGCATGTTCACTTCGAAAATACCCCATTTCACCAGAATATCAAGCATTTTCTCCCCCAGAAATACCCTTAGCGCAGGTCCGCTCAGGCGCGGTGCGATCGCAAATCCGCGCATGCGCGGTCCTCCCCCCGCGAGAATTCTCTTTGAAAAAAACGCTTTTGCCCGAAAATCACGCGTTTTCCACCCGAAAATACCAATATTTTGCCCGGAAATCACGCATTTACACCTCAAAAATGCCACTTTTCGCCCCGAAAAGCAAGCATTTTCTCTTCGAAAATTTTACCCCCAGAACACGCATTTTCACCCTAAAAATACCATTTATCACACGAGAATCACGTATGTTCACTTCAGAAATACCGCATTTCACCCCAAAATCACACTTTTTCCTCCCAAAAATGCCCGTTCTCAAACGGAAATCACACGTTTCCTCCACGAAAACGCCACCTGTCACCCTGAAAATCACGCATTTTCTCTCCAAAAATACCACCTTTCTCTCGAAAATCACGCGTTTTCTTCAAGAAAATACCACTATTCGCCGGAAAATCGCGCCTTTCCACCCCAAATACACCGCGTTTCACCCAAAATCACTCATTTGCACCCCGAGAATACCACCTTTCCCCCGAAAATCACGCGTTTTCTTCCCGAAAATACCACCTTTCAAAGGAAAATCACTCATTTTCTCCCTGAAAATACCACCTTTCCCCCGAAAATCACGCATTTTCTGCGCAAAACAAACCCATTTCGTCCAAGAACCGCGCATGTTTTTTTCCCGAAAATTCTGTGTTTCAAAGGAAAATCACACATTTTCTCCCTGAACATACCACCTTCCACCCGAAAATCGCGCATTTTCTGCGTGAAAGAACCACATTTCACACGAATATCACGCATTTTCTACCGGAAAAGACCACTTTTGTAACGAAAATCACGCATTGTCCCTCCGATAATACTAAGTTTTCGTCCGAAAATCACGCCTTTTCTCCCCGTAAAAAAAGCACCTCTGTCCAAAAGTCACGCATCTTGTACCCGAAAATGCCACTTTTCTCCTGAAAATCCCGCATTTACACCCCAAAAATGCCACTTTTTGCGCGAAAAGCATTTCCTTTGGGAAAATCGCGCTTTTCAATTGAAAAACACGTGTTTTCTCCACGAAAATACCATCTTTCGCCTGAGGATCACGCATGTTCACTTCGAAAATACCCCATTTCACCAGAATATCAAGCATTTTCTCCCCCAAAAATACCCTTAGCGCAGGTCCGCTCAGGCGCGGTGCGATCGCAAATCCGCGCATGCGCGGTCCTCCCCCCGCGAGAATTCTCTTTGAAAAAAACGCTTTTGCCCGAAAATCACGCGTTTTCCACCCGAAAATACCAATATTTTGCCCGGAAATCACGCATTTACACCTCAAAAATGCCACTTTTCGCCCCGAAAAGCAAGCATTTTCTCTTCGAAAATTTTACCCCCAGAACACGCATTTTCACCCTAAAAATACCATTTATCACACGAGAATCACGTATGTTCACTTCAGAAATACCGCATTTCACCCCAAAATCACACTTTTTCCTCCCAAAAATGCCCGTTCTCAAACGGAAATCACACGTTTCCTCCACGAAAACACCACCTGTCACCCTGAAAATCACGCATTTTCTCTCCAAAAATACCACCTTTCTCTCGAAAATCACGCGTTTTCTTCAAGAAAATACCACTATTCGCCGGAAAATCGCGCCTTTCCACCCCAAATACACCGCGTTTCACCCAAAATCACTCATTTGCACCCCGAGAATACCACCTTTCCCCCGAAAATCACGCGTTTTCTTCCCGAAAATACCACCTTTCAAAGGAAAATCACTCATTTTCTCCCTGAAAATACCACCTTTCCCCCGAAAATCACGCATTTTCTGCGCAAAACAAACCCATTTCGTCCAAGAACCGCGCATGTTTTTTTCCCGAAAATTCTGTGTTTCAAAGGAAAATCACACATTTTCTCCCTGAACATACCACCTTCCACCCGAAAATCGCGCATTTTCTGCGTGAAAGAACCACATTTCACACGAATATCACGCATTTTCTACCGGAAAAGACCACTTTTGTAACGAAAATCACGCATTGTCCCTCCGAAAATACAAGTTTTCGTCCGAAAATCACGCCTTTTCTCCCCGTAAAAAAAGCACCTCTGTCCAAAAGTCACGCATCTTGTACCCGAAAATGCCACTTTTCTCCTGAAAATCCCGCATTTACACCCCAAAAATGCCACTTTTTGCGCGAAAAGCATTTCCTTTGGGAAAATCGCGCTTTTCAATTGAAAAACACGTGTTTTCTCCACGAAAATACCATCTTTCGCCTGAGGATCACGCATGTTCACTTCGAAAATACCCCATTTCACCAGAATATCAAGCATTTTCTCCCCCAAAAATACCCTTAGCGCAGGTCCGCTCAGGCGCGGTGCGATCGCAAATCCGCGCATGCGCGGTCCTCCCCCCGCGAGAATTCTCTTTGAAAAAAACGCTTTTGCCCGAAAATCACGCGTTTTCCACCCGAAAATACCAATATTTTGCCCGGAAATCACGCATTTACACCTCAAAAATGCCACTTTTCGCCCCGAAAAGCAAGCATTTTCTCTTCGAAAATTTTACCCCCAGAACACGCATTTTCACCCTAAAAATACCATTTATCACACGAGAATCACGTATGTTCACTTCAGAAATACCGCATTTCACCCCAAATCACACTTTTTCCTCCCAAAAATGCCCGTTCTCAAACGGAAATCACACGTTTCCTCCACGAAAACACCACCTGTCACCCCAAAATCACGCATTTTCTCTCCAAAAATACCACCTTTCTCTCGAAAATCACGCGTTTTCTTCAAGAAAATACCACTATTCGCCGGAAAATCGCGCCTTTCCACCCCAAATACACCGCGTTTCACCCAAAATCACTCATTTGCACCCCGAGAATACCACCTTTCCCCCGAAAATCACGCGTTTTCTTCCCGAAAATACCACCTTTCAAAGGAAAATCACTCATTTTCTCCCTGAAAATACCACCTTTCCCCCGAAAATCACGCATTTTCTGCGCAAAACAAACCCATTTCGTCCAAGAACCGCGCATGTTTTTTTCCCGAAAATTCTGTGTTTCAAAGGAAAATCACACATTTTCTCCCTGAACATACCACCTTCCACCCGAAAATCGCGCATTTTCTGCGTGAAAGAACCACATTTCACACGAATATCACGCATTTTCTACCGGAAAAGACCACTTTTGTAACGAAAATCACGCATTGTCCCTCCGAAAATACAAGTTTTCGTCCGAAAATCACGCCTTTTCTCCCCGTAAAAAAAGCACCTCTGTCCAAAAGTCACGCATCTTGTACCCGAAAATGCCACTTTTCTCCTGAAAATCCCGCATTTACACCCCAAAAATGCCACTTTTTGCGCGAAAAGCATTTCCTTTGGGAAAATCGCGCTTTTCAATTGAAAAACACGTGTTTTCTCCACGAAAATACCATCTTTCGCCTGAGGATCACGCATGTTCACTTCGAAAATACCCCATTTCACCAGAATATCAAGCATTTTCTCCCCCAAAAATACCCTTAGCGCAGGTCCGCTCAGGCGCGGTGCGATCGCAAATCCGCGCATGCGCGGTCCTCCCCCCGCGAGAATTCTCTTTGAAAAAAACGCTTTTGCCCGAAAATCACGCGTTTTCCACCCGAAAATACCAATATTTTGCCCGGAAATCACGCATTTACACCTCAAAAATGCCACTTTTCGCCCCGAAAAGCAAGCATTTTCTCTTCGAAAATTTTACCCCCAGAACACGCATTTTCACCCTAAAAATACCATTTATCACACGAGAATCACGTATGTTCACTTCAGAAATACCGCATTTCACCCCCAAATCACACTTTTTCCTCCCAAAAATGCCCGTTCTCAAACGGAAATCACACGTTTCCTCCACGAAAACACCACCTGTCACCCTGAAAATCACGCATTTTCTCTCCAAAAATACCACCTTTCTCTCGAAAATCACGCGTTTTCTTCAAGAAAATACCACTATTCGCCGGAAAATCGCGCCTTTCCACCCCAAATACACCGCGTTTCACCCAAAATCACTCATTTGCACCCCGAGAATACCACCTTTCCCCCGAAAATCACGCGTTTTCTTCCCGAAAATACCACCTTTCAAAGGAAAATCACTCATTTTCTCCCTGAAAATACCACCTTTCCCCCGAAAATCACGCATTTTCTGCGCAAAACAACCCATTTCGTCCAAGAACCGCGCATGTTTTTTTCCCGAAAATTCTGTGTTTCAAAGGAAAATCACACATTTTCTCCCTGAACATACCACCTTCCACCCGAAAATCGCGCATTTTCTGCGTGAAAGAACCACATTTCACACGAATATCACGCATTTTCTACCGGAAAAGACCACTTTTGTAACGAAAATCACGCATTGTCCCTCCAAAAATACAAGTTTTCGTCCGAAAATCACGCCTTTTCTCCCCGTAAAAAAAGCACCTCTGTCCAAAAGTCACGCATCTTGTACCCGAAAATGCCACTTTTCTCCTGAAAATCCCGCATTTACACCCCAAAAATGCCACTTTTTGCGCGAAAAGCATTTCCTTTGGGAAAATCGCGCTTTTCAATTGAAAAACACGTGTTTTCTCCACGAAAATACCATCTTTCGCCTGAGGATCACGCATGTTCACTTCGAAAATACCCCATTTCACCAGAATATCAAGCATTTTCTCCCCCAAAAATACCCTTAGCGCAGGTCCGCTCAGGCGCGGTGCGATCGCAAATCCGCGCATGCGCGGTCCTCCCCCCGCGAGAATTCTCTTTGAAAAAAACGCTTTTGCCCGAAAATCACGCGTTTTCCACCCGAAAATACCAATATTTTGCCCGGAAATCACGCATTTACACCTCAAAAATGCCACTTTTCGCCCCGAAAAGCAAGCATTTTCTCTTCGAAAATTTTACCCCCAGAACACGCATTTTCACCCTAAAAATACCATTTATCACACGAGAATCACGTATGTTCACTTCAGAAATACCGCATTTCACCCCCAAATCACACTTTTTCCTCCCAAAAATGCCCGTTCTCAAACGGAAATCACACGTTTCCTCCACGAAAACGCCACCTGTCACCCTGAAAATCACGCATTTTCTCTCCAAAAATACCACCTTTCTCTCGAAAATCACGCGTTTTCTTCAAGAAAATACCACTATTCGCCGGAAAATCGCGCCTTTCCACCCCAAATACACCGCGTTTCACCCAAAATCACTCATTTGCACCCCGAGAATACCACCTTTCCCCCGAAAATCACGCGTTTTCTTCCCGAAAATACCACCTTTCAAAGGAAAATCACTCATTTTCTCCCTGAAAATACCACCTTTCCCCCGAAAATCACGCATTTTCTGCGCAAAACAAACCCATTTCGTCCAAGAACCGCGCATGTTTTTTTCCCGAAAATTCTGTGTTTCAAAGGAAAATCACACAGTTTTCTCCCTGAACATACCACCTTCCACCCGAAAATCGCGCATTTTCTGCGTGAAAGAACCACATTTCACACGAATATCACGCATTTTCTACCGGAAAAGACCACTTTTGTAACGAAAATCACGCATTGTCCCTCCGAAAATACAAGTTTTCGTCCGAAAATCACGCCTTTTCTCCCCGTAAAAAAAGCACCTCTGTCCAAAAGTCACGCATCTTGTACCCGAAAATGCCACTTTTCTCCTGAAAATCCCGCATTTACACCCCAAAAATGCCACTTTTTGCGCGAAAAGCATTTCCTTTGGGAAAATCGCGCTTTTCAATTGAAAAACACGTGTTTTCTCCACGAAAATACCATCTTTCGCCTGAGGATCACGCATGTTCACTTCGAAAATACCCCATTTCACCAGAATATCAAGCATTTTCTCCCCCAGAAATACCCTTAGCGCAGGTCCGCTCAGGCGCGGTGCGATCGCAAATCCGCGCATGCGCGGTCCTCCCCCCGCGAGAATTCTCTTTGAAAAAAACGCTTTTGCCCGAAAATCACGCGTTTTCCACCCGAAAATACCAATATTTTGCCCGGAAATCACGCATTTACACCTCAAAAATGCCACTTTTCGCCCCGAAAAGCAAGCATTTTCTCTTCGAAAATTTTACCCCCAGAACACGCATTTTCACCCTAAAAATACCATTTATCACACGAGAATCACGTATGTTCACTTCAGAAATACCGCATTTCACCCCAAAATCACACTTTTTCCTCCCAAAAATGCCCGTTCTCAAACGGAAATCACACGTTTCCTCCACGAAAACGCCACCTGTCACCTGAAAATCACGCATTTTCTCTCCAAAAATACCACCTTTCTCTCGAAAATCACGCGTTTTCTTCAAGAAAATACCACTATTCGCCGGAAAATCGCGCCTTTCCACCCCAAATACACCGCGTTTCACCCAAAATCACTCATTTGCACCCCGAGAATACCACCTTTCCCCCGAAAATCACGCGTTTTCTTCCCGAAAATACCACCTTTCAAAGGAAAATCACTCATTTTCTCCCTGAAAATACCACCTTTCCCCCGAAAATCACGCATTTTCTGCGCAAAACAAACCCATTTCGTCCAAGAACCGCGCATGTTTTTTTCCCGAAAATTCTGTGTTTCAAAGGAAAATCACACATTTTCTCCCTGAACATACCACCTTCCACCCGAAAATCGCGCATTTTCTGCGTGAAAGAACCACATTTCACACGAATATCACGCATTTTCTACCGGAAAAGACCACTTTTGTAACGAAAATCACGCATTGTCCCTCCGAAAATACAAGTTTTCGTCCGAAAATCACGCCTTTTCTCCCCGTAAAAAAAGCACCTCTGTCCAAAAGTCACGCATCTTGTACCCGAAAATGCCACTTTTCTCCTGAAAATCCCGCATTTACACCCCAAAAATGCCACTTTTTGCGCGAAAAGCATTTCCTTTGGGAAAATCGCGCTTTTCAATTGAAAAACACGTGTTTTCTCCACGAAAATACCATCTTTCGCCTGAGGATCACGCATGTTCACTTCGAAAATACCCCATTTCACCAGAATATCAAGCATTTTCTCCCCCAAAAATACCCTTAGCGCAGGTCCGCTCAGGCGCGGTGCGATCGCAAATCCGCGCATGCGCGGTCCTCCCCCCGCGAGAATTCTCTTTGAAAAAAACGCTTTTGCCCGAAAATCACGCGTTTTCCACCCGAAAATACCAATATTTTGCCCGGAAATCACGCATTTACACCTCAAAAATGCCACTTTTCGCCCCGAAAAGCAAGCATTTTCTCTTCGAAAATTTTACCCCCAGAACACGCATTTTCACCCTAAAAATACCATTTATCACACGAGAATCACGTATGTTCACTTCAGAAATACCGCATTTCACCCCCAAATCACACTTTTTCCTCCCAAAAATGCCCGTTCTCAAACGGAAATCACACGTTTCCTCCACGAAAACGCCACCTGTCACCTGAAAATCACGCATTTTCTCTCCAAAAATACCACCTTTCTCTCGAAAATCACGCGTTTTCTTCAAGAAAATACCACTATTCGCCGGAAAATCGCGCCTTTCCACCCCAAATACACCGCGTTTCACCCAAAATCACTCATTTGCACCCCGAGAATACCACCTTTCCCCCGAAAATCACGCGTTTTCTTCCCGAAAATACCACCTTTCAAAGGAAAATCACTCATTTTCTCCCTGAAAATACCACCTTTCCCCCGAAAATCACGCATTTTCTGCGCAAAACAAACCCATTTCGTCCAAGAACCGCGCATGTTTTTTTTCCCGAAAATTCTGTGTTTCAAAGGAAAATCACACATTTTCTCCCTGAACATACCACCTTCCACCCGAAAATCGCGCATTTTCTGCGTGAAAGAACCACATTTCACACGAATATCACGCATTTTCTACCGGAAAAGACCACTTTTGTAACGAAAATCACGCATTGTCCCTCCGAAAATACAAGTTTTCGTCCGAAAATCACGCCTTTTCTCCCCGTAAAAAAAGCACCTCTGTCCAAAAGTCACGCATCTTGTACCCGAAAATGCCACTTTTCTCCTGAAAATCCCGCATTTACACCCCAAAAATGCCACTTTTTGCGCGAAAAGCATTTCCTTTGGGAAAATCGCGCTTTTCAATTGAAAAACACGTGTTTTCTCCACGAAAATACCATCTTTCGCCTGAGGATCACGCATGTTCACTTCGAAAATACCCCATTTCACCAGAATATCAAGCATTTTCTCCCCCAAAAATACCCTTAGCGCAGGTCCGCGCAGGCGCGGTGCGATCGCAAATCCGCGCATGCGCGGTCCTCCCCCCGCGAGAATTCTCTTTGAAAAAAACGCTTTTGCCCGAAAATCACGCGTTTTCCACCCGAAAATACCAATATTTTGCCCGGAAATCACGCATTTACACCTCAAAAATGCCACTTTTCGCCCCGAAAAGCAAGCATTTTCTCTTCGAAAATTTTACCCCCAGAACACGCATTTTCACCCTAAAAATACCATTTATCACACGAGAATCACGTATGTTCACTTCAGAAATACCGCATTTCACCCCCAAATCACACTTTTTCCTCCCAAAAATGCCCGTTCTCAAACGGAAATCACACGTTTCCTCCACGAAAACGCCACCTGTCACCCTGAAAATCACGCATTTTCTCTCCAAAAATACCACCTTTCTCTCGAAAATCACGCGTTTTCTTCAAGAAAATACCACTATTCGCCGGAAAATCGCGCCTTTCCACCCCAAATACACCGCGTTTCACCCAAAATCACTCATTTGCACCCCGAGAATACCACCTTTCCCCCGAAAATCACGCGTTTTCTTCCCGAAAATACCACCTTTCAAAGGAAAATCACTCATTTTCTCCCTGAAAATACCACCTTTCCCCCGAAAATCACGCATTTTCTGCGCAAAACAAACCCATTTCGTCCAAGAACCGCGCATGTTTTTTTCCCGAAAATTCTGTGTTTCAAAGGAAAATCACACATTTTCTCCCTGAACATACCACCTTCCACCCGAAAATCGCGCATTTTCTGCGTGAAAGAACCACATTTCACACGAATATCACGCATTTTCTACCGGAAAAGACCACTTTTGTAACGAAAATCACGCATTGTCCCTCCGAAAATACAAGTTTTCGTCCGAAAATCACGCCTTTTCTCCCCGTAAAAAAAGCACCTCTGTCCAAAAGTCACGCATCTTGTACCCGAAAATGCCACTTTTCTCCTGAAAATCCCGCATTTACACCCCAAAAATGCCACTTTTTGCGCGAAAAGCATTTCCTTTGGGAAAATCGCGCTTTTCAATTGAAAAACACGTGTTTTCTCCACGAAAATACCATCTTTCGCCTGAGGATCACGCATGTTCACTTCGAAAATACCCCATTTCACCAGAATATCAAGCATTTTCTCCCCCAAAAATACCCTTAGCGCAGGTCCGCTCAGGCGCGGTGCGATCGCAAATCCGCGCATGCGCGGTCCTCCCCCCGCGAGAATTCTCTTTGAAAAAAACGCTTTTGCCCGAAAATCACGCGTTTTCCACCCGAAAATACCAATATTTTGCCCGGAAATCACGCATTTACACCTCAAAAATGCCACTTTTCGCCCCGAAAAGCAAGCATTTTCTCTTCGAAAATTTTACCCCCAGAACACGCATTTTCACCCTAAAAATACCATTTATCACACGAGAATCACGTATGTTCACTTCAGAAATACCGCATTTCACCCCCAAATCACACTTTTTCCTCCCAAAAATGCCCGTTCTCAAACGGAAATCACACGTTTCCTCCACGAAAACACCACCTGTCACCCCAAAATCACGCATTTTCTCTCCAAAAATACCACCTTTTCTCTCGAAAAATCACGCGTTTTCTTCAAGAAAATACCACTATTCGCCGGAAAATCGCGCCTTTCCACCCCAAATACACCGCGTTTTCACCCAAAATCACTCATTTGCACCCCGAGAATACCACCTTTCCCCGAAAATCACGCGTTTTCTTCCCGAAAATACCACCTTTCAAAGGAAAATCACTCATTTTCTCCCTGAAAATACCACCTTTCCCCCGAAAATCACGCATTTTCTGCGCAAAACAACCCCATTTCGTCCAAGAACCGCGCATGTTTTTTTCTTGAAAATTCTGTGTTTCAAAGGAAAATCACACATTTTCTCCCTGAACATACCACCTTCCACCCGAAAATCGCGCATTTTCTGCGTGAAAGAACCACATTTCACACGAATATCACGCATTTTCTACCGGAAAAGACCACTTTTGTAACGAAAATCACGCATTGTCCCTCCGAAAATACAAGTTTTCGTCCGAAAATCACGCCTTTTCTCCCCGTAAAAAAAGCACCTCTGTCCAAAAGTCACGCATCTTGTACCCGAAAATGCCACTTTTCTCCTGAAAATCCCGCATTTACACCCCAAAAATGCCACTTTTTGCGCGAAAAGCATTTCCTTTGGGAAAATCGCGCTTTTCAATTGAAAAACACGTGTTTTTCTCCACGAAAATACCATCTTTCGCCTGAGGATCACGCATGTTCACTTCGAAAATACCCCATTTCACCAGAATATCAAGCATTTTCTCCCCCAGAAATACCCTTAGCGCAGGTCCGCTCAGGCGCGGTGCGATCGCAAATCCGCGCATGCGCGGTCCTCCCCCCGCGAGAATTCTCTTTGAAAAAAACGCTTTTGCCCGAAAATCACGCGTTTTTCCACCCGAAAATACCAATATTTTGCCCGGAAATCACGCATTTACACCTCAAAAATGCCACTTTTCGCCCCGAAAAGCAAGCATTTTCTCTTCGAAAATTTTACCCCAGAACACGCATTTTCACCCTAAAAATACCATTATCACACGAGAATCACGTATGTTCACTCAGAAATACCGCATTTTCACCCAAAAACACTCATTTCACGCCACCACCCACCGAGAAAATACCACTACCAACCTTTCCCCGCGAAAATCACCGCGTTTTCTTTCCCGAAAATACCACCTTTCAAAGGAAAATCACTCATTTTCTCCCTGAAAATACCACCTTTCCCCGAAAATCACGCATTTTCTGCGCAAAACAACCCCATTTCGTCCAAGAACCGCGCATGTTTTTTCCCGAAAATTCTGTGTTTCAAAGGAAAATCACACATTTTCTCCCTGAACATACCACCTTCCACCCGAAAATCGCGCATTTTCTGCGTGAAAGAACCACATTTCACACGAATATCACGCATTTTCTACCGGAAAAGACCACTTTTGTAACGAAAATCACGCATTGTCCCTCCGAAAATACAAGTTTTCGTCCGAAAATCACGCCTTTCTCCCCGTAAAAAAAGCACCTCTGTCCAAAAGTCACGCATCTTGTACCCGAAAATGCCACTTTTCTCCTGAAAATCCCGCATTTACACCCCAAAAATGCCACTTTTTGCGCGAAAAGCATTTCCTTTGGGAAAATCGCGCTTTTCAATTGAAAAACACGTGTTTTCTCCACGAAAATACCATCTTTCGCCTGAGGATCACGCATGTTCACTTCGAAAATACCCCATTTCACCAGAATATCAAGCATTTTCTCCCCCAAAAATACCCTTAGCGCAGGTCCGCTCAGGCGCGGTGCGATCGCAAATCCGCGCATGCGCGGTCCTCCCCCCGCGAGAATCTCTTTGAAAAAAACGCTTTTGCCCGAAAATCACGCGTTTTCCACCGAAAATACCAATATTTTGCCCGGAAATCACGCATTTACACCTCAAAAATGCCACTTTTCGCCCCGAAAAGCAAGCATTTTCTCTTCGAAAATTTTACCCCCAGAACACGCATTTTCACCCTAAAAATACCATTTATCACACGAGAATCACGTATGTTCACTTCAGAAATACCGCATTTCACCCCAAATCACACTTTTTCCTCCCAAAAATGCCCGTTCTCAAACGGAAAATCACACGTTTCCTCCACGAAAAACGCACCTGTCACCAAAATCACGCATTTTCTCTCCAAAAATACCACCTTTCTCTCGAAAATCACGCGTTTTCTTCAAGAAAATCCACTATTCGCCGGAAAAATCGCGCCTTTCCACCCCAAATACACCGCGTTTCACCCAAAATCACTCATTTGCACCCCGAGAATACCACCTTTCCCGAAAATCACGCGTTTTCTTCCCGAAAATACCAACTTTCAAAGGAAAATCACTCATTTTCTCCCTGAAAATACCACCTTTCCCCCGAAAATCACGCATTTTCTGCGCAAAACAAACCCATTTCGTCCAAGAACCGCGCATGTTTTTTTCCCGAAAATTCTGTGTTTCAAAGGAAAATCACACATTTTCTCCTGAACATACCACCTTCCACCCGAAAATCGCGCATTTTCTGCGTGAAAGAACCACATTTCACACGAATATCACGCATTTCTACCGGAAAAGACCACTTTTGTAACGAAAATCACGCATTGTCCCTCCGAAAATACAAGTTTCGTCCGAAAATCACGCCTTTTCTCCCCGTAAAAAAAAGCACCTCTGTCCAAAAGTCACGCATCTTGTACCCGAAAATGCACTTTTCTCCTGAAAATCCCGCATTTACACCCCCAAAATGCCACTTTTTGCGCGAAAAGCATTTCCTTGGAAAAATCGCGCTTTTCAATTGAAAAAACACGTGTTTTCTCCACGAAAATACCATCTTTCGCCTGAGGATCACGCATGTTCACTTCGAAAATACCCCATTCACCAGAATATCAAGCATTTTCTCCTCCAAAAATACCCTTAGCGCAGGTCCGCGACAGGCGCGGTGCGATCGCAAATCCGCGCATGCGCGGTCCTCCCCCCCGCGAGAAGAATTCTCTTTGAAAAAAAAAACGCTTTGCC